>NC_057813.1:722779153-722780132 GCF_018294505.1 Triticum aestivum
CGGGGCTGGGCGGGCGGCGCGGGGTGGCGACGGCGTCGGGGCGTGGCGGGGCGGGGCGGCGACGGCGAGGTGGTGGCAGGGAAACGCGCGGCGACGGGAGTGGAGCAGGAGAGATCGAAGTCGCGCTAAGTGTTGTATATATAGCAAAGGCTTTGGTCCCGGTTCGTGGCACCAACCGGGACCAATGCCCCCTTTAGTCTCGGTTAGTGCCACCAACCGGGACCAAAGGCCTCTTTTCAGCAGCCCAAAGGGCGGGAAACGAAGACCTTTGGTCCCGGTTGGTGGCTCCAACCGGGACTAAAGAGAGGCATTCATCCCGGTTGATTCCACAAACCGGGACCAAAGAGCGGCATTGGTACCGGTTGATGCCACCAACCGGTACCAATGGACCCGTCTAACTACTTCTTTATTTTCTGCAGCTGTTTTTTTGTTGATTCTTCCTGCAGCTGTTTTTTTAGTCCCACCTCGCCAAGCGAGAGGCACTCGCAGCTGTTTATAAGCCCTGAGTGCAGAGACGATGACGAAGAGGCTCAATGCTCCTGCACGTTGGTTAGCTTCAAGCCTTGAGGAATACGGTAGACTGCACAAAGCTATGTGCAGTGCAGTTGACACTATTCCGAAAGGCTTGAAGCAAATTAACAAGCATTGCGCCTCTTTTTTATTTTTAATGACTTATTACAACTCAGAAATAAAAAGAAAAAAATAAATATAGTAGAAAAGAAAAAAACTATATAGAAAACTACTCAGAAATGAATTGAAGCCAAAAATAGTTGTGATTAACTGTACTAAAAAAGGAGCATAGATGCTTATTTTTAATGACTTATTACAACTCAGAAATAAAAAGAAAAAAATAAAAACTACTCAGAAATGAATTGAAGCAAAAAATAGTTGTGATTAACTGTACTAACAAAGGAGCATAGATGCTTATTTTTAATGACTTATTACAACTCAGAAATAAAAAAAAGAAAAAATAGTTGTG
>NC_057813.1:722780782-722813022 GCF_018294505.1 Triticum aestivum
AAGAAAAAAACTATATAGAAAACTACTCAGAAATGAATTGAAGCAAAAAATAGTTGTGATTAACTGTACTAAAAAAGGAGCATAGATGCTTATTTTTAATGACTTATTACAACTCAGAAATAAAAAGAAGAAAAAATAGTTGTGATTAACTTTACTAAAAATATGAGCATAGATGCTTATTTTTAATGACTTATTAAAATTCAAAAATAAATAGAAGAAAAAAATAGTTATGATTAGCTTTACTAAAAAATGAGCATAGATGCTTATTTTTAATGACTTATTACAACTCAGAAATAAAAAGAAAAAAATAAATATAACAGAAAAGGAAAAAATTATATAAAAAGATACTCAGAAATGAGCATAGATGCGCTTATAGAGGAAATTCAAATTAAATTCATAAAAAATTTCAAGAGAAATTCGTATGAATTTAGGCTAAATTCCCTATATAAGGGCATCTATTTTCATTTTCAGAGGAGCTCAATAAGGCAGAGAGGGAGGGGCTTATAAACCGGTCTGATTCCCCTTCGGTTGGCGAGGTGGGACTAAACTTTGGCCGCAACGAGGACCAACTCTTTGGTCCCGGTTGGTGGAATGGACCGGGACTAATGGTCGTCCTTTGGTCCCGGTTCAGGCCACCAACCGGGACCAATGGTGGTGGGCCAGGATCGAGGGCCATTGGTTCCGGTTCGTCCCACCAACCGGGACCAATAGGTCCAGACGAACCGGGACCAATGGCCCACGTGGCCCGGTCGGCCCCTGGGGCTCACGAACCGGGTCCAATGCCCCCATTGGTCCCGGTTCTGGATTGAACCGGGACTAATGGGCTGGACCGGCCTGGACCATTGGCCCCTTTTCTAGTAGTGTTGGCACTTGATTCATAAGTAGCAGGCATGATAGATTCATAAGGTAATTTGACTTTCTTTCTTGGAAAGTGCTCCATGCCTTTCTTTAAAGGAAATTGGAATCTAATGTTCCCTCCTTCATATCAATAATCGCACCAATCGTTCTATGGAAAGGTCTAGCAAGAATAATAGGGCAAGACAGATTGCAATCTATATCCAGAACGATAAAATCTACGGGCACTAAATTTCTATTAGCAACAATAAGAACATCATTGATCCTTCCCATAGCCTTTTTAAAGGTGGAATCCGCAAGGTGCAAATTTAAAGAGCAATCATCAATATCATGGAAGTCTAGAATATCGCATAAAGTTTTCGGAATTGTGGAAACACTAGCACCCAAATCACACAAAACAAAACACTCAAAATATTTAATTCTAATCTTTATAGTAGGTTCCCACTCATCATTAAGTTTTCTAGGTATAGAAACTTCCAAATTAAGTTTTTCATCATAAGATTTCATCAAGGCATCAACAATATGTTTGGTAAAAGCTTTCTTTTGACTATAAGCATGGGGAGAATTAACAACGGATTGCAACAAGGAAATACAACCTTTTAAATAGCAATTATCATAATCAAATTCCTTGAAATCCGAGATAGTAGGTTCAATATTATTAGAAGTTGAGGATTCTCCAATCTCTCTTTTACCAAATTTAGCATTAAGATCTCAAGATTCCGAATTTTTGGGACGCCTTCTAGGCAAAGTTGATTCATCATCACTCCCATAATCATCAAAATTCATATTGCAAAACATAGATCTAATAGGAGACGCATCAATAACTTTAAGATCCTCATCATTATTTTCGTGAAGATTAGAAGAACACGCTTTTATAAAGCTTTCTTTTTTAGCACGTAATCTAGCGGTTCTTTCCTTGCACTCGTCAATGGAGATTCTCATTACTTTGAGAGACTCATTGATATCATGTTTAGGAGAAGAGGATCCAAGTTTAAGAGAATTGACATCGAGCGAAAGTCTATCAATGTTCCTAGCCAAATCATCAACTTTGAGCAATTTTTCTTCAAGCAAAGCATTAAAATTCTTTTGAGAAATCATAAATTCTTTCACACTATTCTCAAAATCAGAGGGCATCTTATTAAAATTACCATAAGAATTATTGTAGGAATTTCCATAATTATTAGAGGGATTACTAGGGAATGGTCTAGCATTAAAATTTCTTCTATAAGCATTGTTTCCAAAATTATTCCTACCAACAAAATTCACATCCATAGATTCATTATTATTCTCAATCAAAGAAGACAAAGGAATATCATTTGGATCAAGAGGAGTATTTTTAGTAGCAAACATCTTCATAAGTTCATCCATCTTTCCACTCAAAACATTGATTTCTTCTATAGCATGCACTTTTTTACTAGAAGATCTTTAGGTGTGGCATTGAGAATAATTAGCCATAATATTATCAAGCAATTTTGTAGCATCTCCTAATGTAATTTCCATAAACGTGCCTCCCGCGGCCAAATCTAAGAGATTTCTAGAAGCAAAGTTCAAGTCGGCATAACAATTTTGTACGATCATCCATAAATTCAAACCATGCGTAGGGCAATTGCGAAGCATCAATTTCATTCTTTCCCAAGATTGGGCAACATGCTCATGATCAAGTTGTTTAAAATTAATAATATCGTTCCTAAGAGTGATGATCTTAGCAGGAGGAAAATACTTAGGGATAAAGCATCTTTGCACTTGTTCCAAGAATCAATACTATTTTTAGGCAAAGACGAAAACCAAACTTTAGCACGATCTCTAAGTGAGAATGGAAATAACTTCAATTTGACAATATTGTTATCCGTATCTTTCTTCTTTTGCATGTCACACAAATCAACAAAATTGTTTAGATGAGTAGCGGCATCTTCACTAGGAAGGCCGGCGAATTGATCTTTCATAACAAGATTCAGCAAGGCAGTATTGATTTCACAAGACTCAACATCATTAAGAGGAGCAATCGGAGTACTAAGGAAATCATTATTATTGGTATTCGAGAAATCACACAACTTGGTATTATCTTGTGCCATGGCAACAAGTAATCCAACACACGAGCAAACAAAAAAAGGCAAGCGGAAAAGAGAGGAGGAGATTGGGAAAGAGAGGGCGAATAAAACGACAAGGGTGGAGTGGGGGAGAGGAAAACAAGAGGAAAATGGCAAATAATGTAAATGCAAGGGAGATGGGTTTGTGATGGGTACTTGGTATGTCTTGACTTGAGCGAAGACCTCCCCGACAACGGCGCCAGAAATCCTTCTTGCTACGTCTTGAGCTAGCGTTGGTTTTCCCCGAAGAGGAGAGGGTGATGCAGCAAGTGTAGCGTAAGTATTTCCCTCAGTTTTTGAGAACCAAGGTATCAATCCAGTAGGAGGCTCCTCAAAAGTCCCACGCACCTACACAAACAAATTGAGAACTCACAACCAACGCAATAAAGGGGTTGTCAATCCCTTCACGACCACTTGCGAAAGTGAGATCTAATAAAGATAGTATGATAAGATAGATATATTTTTCGTATTTTATGATATAGATGCAAGAAAGTAAAGATGCAAATAAAAGTAGATTGAAAGCAAATATGATAATAGATAGACCTGGGGGCCATAGGTTTCACTAAAGGCTTCTCTCGAGAGCATAAGTATTATGGTGGGTGAACAAATTACTGTCAAGCAATTGATAGAAAAGCGAATAATTATGACGTTATCTAGGCATGATCATGTATATAGGCATCACATCCAAAACAAGTAGACCGACTCCTGCCTGCATCTACTACTATTACTCCACACATCAACCGCTATCCAGCATGCATCTAGAGTATTAAGTTCATAAGAACGGAGTAACGCATTAAGCAAGATGATATGATGTAGAGGGATAAACTCATACAATATGATATAAACCCCATCTTGTTATCCTCGATGGCAACAATACAATACGTGTCTTGCAACCCTTTCTGTCACTGGGTAAGAACACCGCAAGATTGAACTCAAAGCTAAGCACTTCTCCCATGGCAAGAAAGATCAATCTAGTAGGCCAAACCAAACTGATAATTCGAAGAGACTTGCAAAGATAATTCAATCATACATAAAGGAATTCAGAGAAGATTCAGTTATTATCCATAGATAAATCTGATCATAAACCCACAACTATGGACCCGTAGGTCTGAAGTAAACTACTCACAACTCATAGGAGGGGCAAGGATGTTGATGTAGAGGCCCGCCATGGTAGATTCCCCCTCCGGCAGAGTGCCGGCGAAGGCTCCAAGATGGGATCTCGCGGATACAGAAGGTTACGGTGGTGGAAATTTTGTTTCGTGGTGCACCTGGATGTTTTCGGGGTCTGTAGGTATTTATAGGAGGAAGAATTACGTCGGTGGACGCCCGAGGGGCCCACGAGACAGGGGGGCGCGCCCTACAGGGGGGCGCCCTCCTATATTGTGGGGCCCTCAGAGCTTTCTTGACTTGCACCCCAAGCTCTCCAGATCAGATTTGTTCCAAAAATAACGCTCCCAAAGGTTTCATTCCATTTGGACTCCGTTTGATATTCCTTTTCTTCGAAATACTGAAATAGGCAAAAAAACAGCAATATGGGCTGGGCCTCCGGTTAGTAGGTTAGTCCCAAAAATGATATAAATATGTAGAATAAAGCCCATAAGTATCCAAAACAAGTAATATAATAGCATGGAACAATCAAAAATTATAGATACGTTGGAGACGTATCAGATGCTTACTGTGCCAATTCTTTGGAATTGTCATGTCTAAATATATGAAGGATATTAAAGCAAACTAGGGTAAATTTTGCATCTAGATATATCCCAAGGTAAACTATAAGTGAATTGTCAAAATATTGATAAACCCTAGATATTTTTTGCACTACTCATAAGGAATCACCGAAAGCCTCAGTATGTATAGCACCTATAGCTTGTAAAAGATTCAATCTGAATAACAATGCATGTTCGACTTTGATTAATCATGCATAAAAATATTCTAATCGGCATGAGGCTTCAAAAATAGTACCATAAAGAGATATATAAACAACACCAACACTTTGGTCATTGCTACGAATTGAACCATCAAAACATTTTCTCCATAGTACTAGAGAGACAAGGCTAATATCAATATTATGCATGTCATTAATCCGATGTTCAACAATAAAATCAGCTACAATTTGCCCTGTTATAGATCTCAAAGGTGCATAAGCCAAATCATATCCAAACAAAGTATAAGCCCACTAGCCAATTCTGCAACTATGAATTGGTCTATGCAACATATATTCAATGACATTGGTCATGATGTGTCAACACCATTCAATCAATAATATAGGCATCCATATAAATTTCCATGAGCATGTAGCTTATCTCGCTCTCCAATCGAACTAAGGACGATGTTAGAGTACTACACCGGCCATACTTTGGTATATTCTTAGGGCGATAGGTAAATATCAGTCGTTAACATAAGGTCCATGTAAACTTCATCCAACAAAGCATGTATAGCTGGGGATGAATTCCATGGCAAAGACATCAATGGCATGTTTGACGAATATGGATGACATGCTAACCGAAGATTTTGATTGGATGATGCACACCTTCGGCTTAATTGTTTTTCGCTTCCATTCTTCTCTTCCTTCACTTTTGTGACCCTTGTTGCAATAGAAGGTTTCACATCATTTTTATTTTGATTCCTCCTCTTGGGAACCCATGCCATGTTCTTCTTTTTCAACTCTCGTGCACTAAGCTTTTGTAATTCCTTCTTTTTCCAATATAATAAACCAAGTGGGCACCTCGATTGTGATTTTGTTTGAAGTAATGGCAATTCTTGTTTCACCTTGTGCTCTCTCAACTTCTTATCTTCAGATTTGGCACTTTGACTCTCAATAATTGGTTGCCTTGTCTCATTGCCTTTAGTAACCAATGTCAACACTTTAATTGGCTCTTTGTCATTTGAGATCAAATCTGAAGTTGCACTCTTACGACCATCTCTTTTAACACGGTAAACTTGCTTGACCACCTCTTTCTTCTTCCTTGAGCTCTGGACCGATTCCTTATGATTGAAACGGTCTTTAACATGTGATTGTTCAAATGTTGATCTTCTCGGAGCTGCATAATATTGGTGAGATGGTCTAAAAAAAGATGGAGAATGTGCCCTTGTACCATACATGTCCCATGATGAATATGGATCTATATGAGCATTGGGAGGCATCCACGGCATTGGCATTGGCAGCCCAGAATAAGGATATAAATATGTTGCATTAAAATTCTCACTTTGCCAATACCGATCCTCATATTTGCGCCTTGGGGGTGATCTTGGCTTCTTTGCATGATTTGGCCGATAAGCATTCTTCTCTGCACTCTTCTTTTGATATTTATCCAATAGTTTAGGGAAGGTGATTTTTGATCTCTTACACTTGCGCTTATTTCGGCCTTTGTCTTCTTTTGGTTTGCTTTCATCGATCATTGGATTTGCTTGCTGCCCCCCAGTCCTTGGCGTCTCCATTATAGCTTCGATGGAATTCTTGCCCTCAATATTATGTTCATTATGCTCTTCAACAACTTCTTTACTTGAAAGATTGCTCTCATCACCTGCAATTTTTACTTTCTCTTTAAATGTATCGGCTTGAAAGAGCCGATGCAAAAACTTTTTGCCATCGGGACCAATCGGAATAGACTAGTCATCTCTTGGTGTCTCAACAAATTTCTATCGTCCTTTATCAATGGCTGATTTAACTATTTGACGAAACATGTTGCAATCCTCAAAATTATGCTTGGACGAATCATGCAACTTACAATACATTCGTCCTTGGATAGATGGCTTGACATGGTGATCAAGAATTCGAATGTAATTATTTTTCAACAACAAATCAAAGATTTGATCACACATGTTTGAATCGAAGGTATACCTTTTGTTTTGTACCCGATATTGTTGTGAGAACGGCTTTGGAGTTAAGCAAACGAATGGTTCCGATTTGGCATCTTCCCATTCAGCTATGAATTCTCTTTCGCATTCTTTTTCCGATGTCCTTAAATAAGAAACTATACTAGCATCGGTTTTCCCAAAAGATTTTAACCTTGGCTCTAAATTTCTGAAATCAAAGAAGTTAGATTATACACGTCTCAATAGAGACCATGTGTAAGCCAAGTATGAAACAAGCAAAGCTACCCAATTAGATAGGAAATTTTGATAAAGCAATGGGGAAAACTTTGGCTGCAATAATAGGTCACTATCGGTCTTTATAAATGGCACAATAGGTTGACCGATATGCTCTATAACAGTTTTATTGCTAACAAGTAAATTTCCCTTCTTCATTGGTCTTTCAAAATTACTTATAAGATCTCTTCCAATAGATGTATCAACAATAAAGTTGCGACCAAATCTAACAATAGGTAAACCACTTGATAGACATACCTCTTTGAATATGTTGGGAGAGCATGACAATGGTGTAATTTGAATGATAATTTGTTCCGCTTTCAGTTGGATCCCCAATGCCTTGGCATCCTATTTTTCTTCAATAGATTCAGCAGATATAATATTTGATTCGTCTTTTTCAATAACCGAATTTTCTTTCTTACCTGAATCAATACTTTTATCCTTTCGAATTTCCAAGGCCTTTCGCTCTTGTCTAATTTTAGCCCACATCTCAGCTTGGCGAGCTTTAAACTTTTGCGTCTCAGTTTCCATCCACTCATGAGATTGCCCCACAATACGATGAGACTCTTCCGACAATGAGGTGCCAAATGTAAGTGCACCTAGTGCACCTTAGTGATTTTGGTGTATTTAAGACTTATAGGTTAAGGGACTAATGCGTTTGTGAGTGTACACAGGTCTATAAGTCTATGAGGAGTTTGATATTTACAGAGAAAGTCGACCCCTAAAAATGGATATCTTCGACTGAAGATTTTGGTATTCCTGAAGACTTTCATGAAGACTTTGAAACTGAAGAAATTGGTGTGTCCGTGAAGACTTGATATTCATGCGAGGAATATGAAGCTTGAAGACTTTCGTTTTCATAGTTTTGTTTTTCTCTTTCTTGAGTCATAGGAAACACCATTCTGTTAAAGGGGGTCAAGGAAATACTAAGGAAAAATTTCCATGTGATGCTCAACTCAAAATCCTACACCTACCAAACCCTTCGAGTGAAGGCTTTGGAAATCTCATACAGTTCAGTCAATTTCTTCAGTGACAAAGACGAAGTTCTTCTGGTCGCTGAGGAATTTGTGCTGATTGAGGATTTAGGAATTCGGCAGTGCGGATTGCCTACACAGTGAGGAACATGATAGCCCTGAGGAATTTGAGAGTCAAATATCCGACCGTTGCTGTGCTGCGCGCCAGCTGTCCCCAAATATCTTATCCACCTAACGGTCATATCAGACAAGGGCATTTATGTCTTATCATGTCGGGCTGCTCCCTAGGCTATAAATAGCCGCCCCCTACAACCACTAGCTGGTTGGCTGCTCCGAGAGAAACTGACACTTGTCATTTGAGAGCAACCCATCCTCCGAGGACTTTGAGCAAAAATCATCGAGTGAGGAAAATCCCAAACCCAAACACCTACAAACCCAAAGTGATTGAGCATCACTGAAGAGATTGATCCTGCGTGGATCCGACGCTTGTTATGTTTGAAGATTGTGCTTCTTCCAGACCGTTAGGCGTCATGGTCTAGAGCATCTAAGAGGAATTGTGGATCGCCGAGTGACCGAGTCTGTGAAGGTTTGGAAGTCGCCTGAAGACTTACCACGAGTGATTGGACGAGGTTTGTGTGACCTTAGTTCAAGGAGAATACGGTGAGGACTTGGTGTCCTGAGCTGCGTGCTCAGCGACTGGGTGTCCCGGACTATGTGTCCTCGAGTTTAAATACTCAGCCGCTCCAACCAGACGTACAACTGAGACAGCAGTTGGAACTGGTCTACCAAATTATTGTCTTCACCAACCTAACTGGTTCTATTTCCTCAACTCTTTCATTTCCTCATTACTGTGTTGAGTGATTGTTCATATCTGTGTTTGAAGACTTTGACTGAAGACTTTCTCAATTTCCTCAGTTCAATTTCTTCAGTCTATTTGTCTGCATCTTGTGTTATCCTGTGTTTACGCTTTCTGTACTCTGTGCTTGTCTTCATTTCATCATGATGACTATGTCTGTATCCTGTTATGCTTACTTCTGAGTACTTATTCCGCTGCAAGTAGTTCTTCGCTAAGGAATTTCCTCACCGGCAAATTCATCAGTGAAGAATTCATAAAAATCGCCTATTCACCCCCCCCTCTAGTCGATATAACACACTTTCAATTGGTATCAGAGCAAGGTACTCCCATGTTATGTGTGATTTTGGTTGAACCACCTGGAATTCTAGTTATGTCGACCGCAGGTATGATCAAGGTCTCCGCTGGGTGTCCTACCTTCGATGGCACGGACTACCCCTACTGGAAGAATAAGATGCGAATGCATCTTGAAGCAATTGACAATGATCTCTGGTACGTTGTGGAAAATGGTGTCCCCTCAGTCACACCTTCCCTGAATGCTGCTGATGTGAAGAGATTCAAGCAACTCGATTCTCAAGCGAAGAATATCATATGTGGCCATCTGAGCAAAGGACAGTATGGAAGAGTGAGTGCTTTGGAAACTGGTAAGCTTATCTGGGATAGGCTCTCCAAAGTAAATGAAGGAGTCTCAACTCAACGTGACTCTTGTGTTGACGTTCTTCGCAATCTCTTCAACCGCTTCAAAAGACTCGACAATGAAAATGTTCAGCAAACTATCGATCGCCTCACTGATATCTCAAATGAGCTTCAAGCGCTCGGTGCCACTGACATCACCGACCATGAGGTGGTGAAGAAATTGCTGAGATCACTCGACTCTTCATTTGACACTCTGGCACTGATGATTCAAGAGCGTGCTGATTACAAGTCACTAGACCCCGCTGATATCCTCGAGAGGCTAAATACTCATGAGTTCCAGCTTGCTGAAAAGAGAGATCTCTATGGTTCAAGCTATGGCAAACCACGTGCCCTGAAGGCCAAGGCTGTGTCTGAATCTGAATGTGAAAACTTTGGTAGTAGCCTTGGTGATCCTGAAGAATTGAGCCAGGAGCTAGCACTGCTCGTGAAGAAGTTCCAGAAGTTCTCAAGACGTGGTCGCTTTGGAAAATCCTCAAGGAGCAGTGATTCCTCATCAAGTGACTATAAGAGAAGGCTATGCCACAAATGAAAGAAGCCTGGTCACTACATTCAAGATTGTCCTCAGTGGGACAAGGAATTAAAGAAGAAGAAATACAAGGATTACAGTTCTGATGATGCCAAGAAGAAGAAGAAATCGTCAAAGTCTTCATCATCAAAATCCTCAAAGTCTTCATCTCACAAGAAGAGCAGCTCCAAGAAGGCTCGGGTATTCATTGGCAAGGAAATGGACTCTGAAGCTGAATCTTAGGAACATGAGGAAGAGGAGGCATCTGAGGAGTCCGAGTCTAGTGTGGCTAGTCTGGCTCTCGCTACTGCAGTCGTCAGCAAGTCCATCTTCAACTCTGAAGAAATTGACCCCACCAACAAGCCTGACGAAGACAATGATGACTACGCTCCCACCTATTGCTTCATGGCAAAGGATGCCAAGGTAACAAAATACCCCTCCTCTGAATCTAGTGAGGATGAATCTGATGAAAATCTTAAGCCTAGCTACTCTAAACTTGCTAAGATTGTTGTGAAACAACAAAAGGCTATTGAAAAACTTCAAAACATGCTAGACAAAAGTGATGATATGTTGTGTGATGAAATGGACCACACTAAATACTTAACTGGAAATCTTCAGAGACATCAGTCTAAGTTTGACAACCTTCAAAGTCATCAGAAAACTCTCTTATCTGATCACGAGAATCTTTCTTATCAATTTCTTCAAAGAAAGCAAGATCTTGAGAAGATAAGAGTGAGTTATGAAGATCTTCAGAAGGAGCGCAATTCATTACTTGCTCAACAAATCAACGCTACTCAAGAAGAATTTGTTCCTCCATGCTTAAAGTGCATTGAACGTGAATTTGCTAATTCTTCACCTGAATGTTCAAATGCTTCAACTGTTACAAATTCCTCACCTGTCTCTGCTATCACTAATTCCTCATCTGAGGACATTCCTAGTACTAATAATGATGCAGGGCTGAAGGAATTGTACATGACAGGCGTGCACAAAAGCCTCAAAGGGCATCAGATTCTTTGTGATGTGCTCAAAAAGCAGATCCTCAACAGAAACCCTAGGAAAGAGGGTATTGCCTTTGCGAGCAAACTCAATGCTGATGGAACATATTGGAAGCCTGAGCAGTACCCCAAAACCTCATGGGTTGCTGCAAAGGGACCTCCAGTTGATACATCTAACTTATCCGGCTTTACATGTGAATCTCCTCATTCTTCTGATGAGTCATTTGACTCCAACTATAAACTGTTCAAAAATCAGAATGGTGAAGTATTTGCTAGATATGTTGGGACTAACTGCAGGAATGGTTTCCCTATGAAGAAAATCTGGGTCCCCAAAAGTTATGTTGAAAGTCTTCAGGTGAATATCCTCATGACACCACCTGTGAAGAACAGGTACCCCAGATCCAATTCTTCATATGGACCTAATTCTTCACATGGATCAAATTCCTCTAATGGATCAAAGTCCTCATATGATCATCATCGTGCTAACCCTTCTGTTTCGCAGGGTAGAGCTAAGGGCTATGAATATGCGCATTATTCTTCAAATCATTATGTTCATAAATCCTCGAAGAATTTCTCTGCTTATTCATATGCTTACCCTAACCCCTCTTATATGAAACGAAATGGATTGGCTTCTATGCCACCTTTCTCATATGGTGCTCGTAGAGTGATGAACTCTTTGCCACCCCTTCAGATGTGGGTGGTGAAGAAAAAGAACTAATCTCTTATGCAGGGTCAGGTCTCCCGACGTGCTTTAACGTCTGAAGAATTTGCTGGGGGCCTCACAAAAGTGCCTGAAAGGACGCAGGCGAATCATGATGAAGTGAACTTTCATTTCACACGTCCTCATACTGCTATATCCATTTTTTACTCTTTGATGAAATTCATCTGATGAATTTGATATCATATTCTTCATTGATGAAGTATATGAGTTCCTAAGATGCACTAATTCATCTGCAGGATGATCAGCCCAAAGCAAACGAGTGGGTCCTCGATAGTGGATGTACAAATCACATGACTGGTGGCAAGAACCTATTGATGGACGCTCCCTTATCACTGTCACATCTGAAGCACATCATCTTTGCTGACAAAGGCAAAAGTCAGGTATTGGGTCTAGGTAAGGTTGCGATCTCAAAGGATCAACACATGGACAAAGTCATGCTTGTCGAGTCCTTAGGATACAAGCTCATGTCTGTCTCAATGCTTTGTGATCTCGATATGGTTGTTGTCTTTGAAAGATATCGTTGTGTTGTGATCATGGAAGCTGACCATTCCAAAGTCTTCGAAGGCTTTAGGAGAGGAGATCTGTATATTGTTGATTTCTCTACGGGACCACAACCAGCCGTGTGCTTACTGGCAAAGGCTTCAGAAGGCTGGCTATGGCATCGACGACTTGGTCATGCTGGCATGAGGAATCTGAACACGCTTGCGAAGAAGAAGCATGTCATTGGCATTGAGAATTTCAAATTCCTCAAGGATCATTTATGCGGAGCTTGTGAAGCTAGAAAGATGACAAAGGTCAAGCATCCAGCGAAGACTATCATGACCACTACTCGTCCATTCGAATTGCTTCACATGGATCTCTTTGGTCCCAATCATTATTCTGCTGTTTCAAATGATGCATCTCTATATGGCTTTGTTACTGTTGACGACTATTCTCGTTACACATGGGTACACATTGTCACTTACAAACATGAAGTGCAGGAAATCTTCAAAGGATTTTCCTCGAGGGATTCAACCAACTTTGGTGTGAAGATCAAGCACATCAGAACTCACAATGGGACTGAGTTCAAGAATTCCGGTCTTGATGGCTATCTTGATGAACTTGGTATTACTCATGAGTTATCTGCTCCTTATACTCCTCAGCAGAATGGCGTCGTGGAGCGCAAGAACAGAACCCTTACTAAAATGGCTCGCACTATGCATGATGAATACAAGATGCCTCGTCGATTCTGGATTGAGGCAATTGATACTGCGTGTCACGTCATCAATCGGGTATATCTTCACAAATTCTTCAAGAAGACTGCCTATGAACTCCTCACTGACTAGAAACCCAATGTGAGTTATTTCAAAGTCTTCGGTGCTAAATGTTGGATTAGAGATCCTCATCACAATTCTAAATTTGCACCGAAAGCACATGAAGGTTTTATGCTTGGTTACAGAAAGGACTCGCACACCTACAGAGTCTTCAACAACGTTCTTCACAAGGTTGTTGAAATTGTAGATGTGCGGTTCGATGAAACTAATGGCTCGCAAAGAGAGCACCTACCTTCTGTGATAGATGAACCAGCACCTGAGGATTCTATCAAGTTCAAGGCTACTGAGGATGTCATTCCTACCGAAGAATCTACTGAAGAATTCATTCCAGAACATGAAGAAAATCGAACTGATGCACCTGATGAAAATGCTGAAGAAAATGGTGCTGAAGAAAATGCTGATCAAATTCCTCGACGACAACCAGCTCATCCTCGCATTGCAAAAGAAGTGCAAGTGGAAAAGATCATCGATGACATTCGAGCACCAGGTCCTCTCACACGCTCAAAAGCTTCACATTTATCTAACTTTTGTGGGCACTATGCTTTTGTCTCCATCATAGAGCCCACTAAGGTAGATGAAGCATTTCTAGAGCCTGAGTGGATTCAAGCCATGCAAGAAGAATTACATCAGTTCGAGCTCAACAATGTCTGGGAACTGGTCAAACGTCCAGATCCTCCCAAGCATAATATCATTGGCACAAAGTGGATCTACCGCAACAAGCAAGATGAAAATGGCCTTGTGGTGAGGAATAAGGCACGACTTGTAGCTCAAGGCTACACACAGGTTGAAGGAAATGATTTCGATGAAACTTTTGCACCTGTTGCTAGACTTGAGGCTATTCGCATATTACTTGCTTATGCTAACCATCATAATATCACTTTATATCAAATGGATGTGAAAAGTGCATTCCTCAATGGTAAGCTTGAGGAAGAAGTATATGTTGCTCAACCCCCAAGTTTTGAAGATCCAAAGAATCCTGACAAAGTCTTCACACTCAACAAGGCCCTCTATGGCCTCAAGCAGGCCCCTCGGGTGTGGTAGGACATTTTGAAGGAATTCTTCATGAAGAATGGCTTCACACCAGGTTCACCCGACCCTACTCTCTTTACTAAATATTATGATGGTGAGCTGTTTGTCTGCCAAATATACGTTGATGATATTATCTTTGGCTGTACTGACCAACGTTATAGTGATGAATTTGCCTATATGATGAGTGAAGAATATCAAATGTATATGATGGGAGAGTTGAAATTCTTCTTAGGTCTTCAAATTCGTCAACAGCACAATGGCATATTCATATCTCAGGAGAAATACATCAAGGATGTTCTGAGGAAATTTGGCATGCAAGATTGCAAAGGCGTCAAAATTCCTATGCCCACAAATGGCCATCTATGCACTGATGAAAATGGTATTGACTTCGATCACAAGGTATACCGCTCCATGATTGGTTCTTTATTGCACTTATGTGCATCTAGGCCAGATATAATGCTTAGTGTTTGCATGTGTGCCCGATTTCAAGCTGCTCCGAAGGAATCACACCATAAGGCTGTGAAGCATATTCTTCGATATCTAGCTCACACACCAACACTAGGATTATGGTACCCCAAGGGCTCTACTTTTGATCTCATTGGATATTCTGAGTCTGACTATGCTGGTGATCGTGTGGACCGCAAGTCAACATCTGGTACTTGTCATTTCCTCGGACGATCTTTGATCTGTTGGTCCTCGAAGAAATAGAACTGCGTATCACTGTCTACTGCAGAAGCTGAGTACATTGCTGCTAGTTCTTGTTGTGCTCAACTGCTATGGATGAAGCAAACCCTTAAGGACTATGGCATCAACGTGAAGAATGTGCCTCTCCTCTGTGACAATGAGAGTACCATCAAGATTGCTCACAACCCAGTTTAGCACTCGAAGACAAAAGCACATTCAGATTCGTCATCATTTTCTTTGTGATCATGTGTTGAAGGGCGACATCTCCATTGAGCATGTGAAGACTGAAGAATAGTTGGCTGATATCTTCACAAAGCCCTTGGATGAGAAGAGATTTATCAAGTTGCGGTGTGAGCTAAATATCCTAGAATCTTCGAATGTTCTTTGAAAAAGGACACTCATCCTAACACTTATGCAAAATTGATGACTTAGATGTGCAACACATGAAAAAACGTTTTTCTTCAATCAATGAAGAATAACACTCTAAGTGTGAAGAAATTAATGAAGAATTTGATTCTCAGAACCCTACGACAATTGTACGCGGTGTCTAAAATCATCATTCTAATACGGTGGATCACGCCACCACCAAAGTTGAAAATCTTCATTTTGAAATTCCTCAGTTTTGAAATTCTTCAGTTTTTCAAATTCTTCAACTTTGCAAAATCTTCACTGTTTCCGTCGTTTTTCTTCATTGGCTATATATATATGAGTTTATGTCCTCTATAGCATTCACTTATGGCTATTTCTTCAAGTTGCTTTTTTTGCTAAGTGAATGTGATCGGACCCTTCCCTCTCTATGCTATACGCAACCCAATCTATTCACAAATTCTTCATGTGCGTTCTATTTGAAACTCGTTCAAAATCTTGACTGTGTACTTGTTAGCTAAAGAAATTGCGAAGGGAACTTAAAAAAAAACTTATCTTATCCAAAATTTTCAGTTTTACCGCTCAACCCGTCCCGTATCCCACGATAGACTTATCATTCACCCATGATATAACACGATCTCCACTTCTCAGTACGTGGGTGACACAAGTCATGCGCATGAGAAGGGTCAGGGGCATGTTCGTCCTAAATCTTCGGGCAAACAGTTTTTCACTGCGACTATAAATACCCCCTCTCCCCTTCCTCACTTCCTTTACTCCGCTCGACCTCTCTCTCTCTCGCTCGAGCTTCTCAAACCCTAGCGCCGCCGCTATTCCATCGTCGCCGGTGAGGAAGAGCTTCACTACCTCAACCTCGTCGCCGTCGTACTCGCGCCGGCCGCGGAAATCTTCACTCCGCCGCCGCCGTAGTTGTCTTCCTCCGCCAACTTAGGGCATGGAAGATCTACACCGACGAACTTCACTATTCTACTTCACAGTTCATCGTGTTCTTCATCAAGGGTAATTAAAAGTTACTTTTACTGCCCTCTTTGATTCAGATTTTCACTACAAAATCTTCAAAGGTGTTTTATTCTTCAAATCCACACACACAAAACACCTCACTAGTCATCTGTTCTTGATTCGTTTCTCTAAGCATCATTTTTCTTCAAGATTCCTCAATTGTATGGATTCTCGATCTATACAACTCTGGAACCTAAGACAAAGAACGCTTAGTGAAATTCTTCAAGGCTCATCTGGTCAAATTCCTCAAACTTGTTCTTTTTGAAAAACCTTCTGAGAACGCATATGACCTCTCCAAATTCCTCGCAACCATACTCTGTTCACAGGTACTCATGTCCGCTGTTGAATCACTAGGTTCTCGTCAACTTAACTCATTTGCAGCGTTCCTCGAAGAAAAGTTGCATACTTCTTCAGAGAATTTGATTGTTCAAATTCCTCATCTGAAGAATATGGCAGATGGTAAGAAGCCGCAGAAAGGAGGAAAGAAGCCTGAGGTCATGACTGCTTTTGAAATACCTGAGGCCATCTATGCTGACTATTGCACACCAGATGAGGCCAAGTTCGGAAAGGAAAATAAAAATCAGCGCAAGGTGCGCATACAGAAGATTGAAAGGAGATGGGCAAGAGAATGGAGGGAGTACAGATATGTCACTCCAAAGTATATGAAGAAATTCGCGCTAAATCCTCCATGCCCAAGAGCTCCATTGGCACCTGGCCAAGAAGCTAACCCCACAAGCATCAAGCGTGGTGAGGACTTTCCTGAAGAATGGGCCAAGCGCCAAGCCAAGTTGGCAAGACAAGCCAAAGAAGCAGTGAGGAAATTCAATGAAGACTCTGCTGCTGCTGCTGCCACTGAGGCCTCTGTCAGGCCTAGAAAATCAATGGCAAAGAAGCCCGCTCACAAGCCAAGTGCTTCACCAACTATGCCCTCACGGCCAAGTTCCTCAGCAATGCCCTCACGACCAGAATCTTCAAAGCCCTCATGGCTAGATTCATCAAAGCCCTCACGGCCAGTTCCTCATGCTGCTCCTGCTCCTCCAAAGTCCTCTGCTCCTCCTCCAAAGTCCTCAGCTGCTCCGGCCAAGTCCTCAACACCTGTACATCTGGCCACGTGCCAAAGGACTACAGGCATCTCTATTGCCTCTGGTGCCTCAGCGAGTTCCTCAGCTGCACCAAAATTTTCACCAGGCCCCACTCTGCTGAAGACAAAGGCAACGGCTGGTCGAGGTCCTCGGCCAAGTCCGAAGAAGAAACAGGTTGCCTTCCAAGTGCCATCTGACGATGAAGCTAATGATAATGAACTTGCTAAAATCATCAGAGACATACAAGAAAAGGCTGCTAGAGCCAAAGGCACAAATGTGCCACTACTTTTGGATCCAAGGGCGATCCTAGATTACATTGATCTCTGGCACAAGGACCCAAATACTCCTATGCCTGATTTCAATTTGACTCCTGGTCAAAGTCACATGCTGACCCATTTCATCACTGAAGAGAAATGTAAATTTGAGAAGGCCAGGCAGATCAAGAAGGCTTAGTTCAAGAAAGAGAAGTTCCTGAGGAAAAACATTGTCAAAATGACAACTGATGAACTCCTCAAGATCCAGTCTGAAATCAAAGCCCTCGGCGATGATTTCAATGCTTACTGTGCTGATTGGCAAGGAGCCAAAGTCAGGTTTGTGAAACTGACTAAGAAGTTCACCAAGGTTGCAGCCCCATCGCAACAAGAAATTCCTCAAGCTGAAGCTTCTGCTTAGCAAACTGAAGAACATGCCAGCACCGCTGATGACATTCAGGCTACTGATGAAAATGCTAGTTCTAGGGCTGATGACTCTATTCCAGCCGCTGAAGAAATTACCAGGGCATCCACTAGTGGTGCGCCTGAAGAAACTGAAGAAGTTAGGGCAACTGCATCAGTTGCGCCTGAAGAAAATCAACCAGATTCCTCAGCTCCTGTTGCGCCTACACCAACTCCTATTCTTCCATCTGCATCAGATGTGAGGAAGACCAAGGCTGTAGAGCGAGCTGCAGTGAAGAAAAGGAAAGCATCAAGTGCTTCAGAATCTTCAGTTCAAAAGAAGATGAAGCCTATGACTAGCTCACTTGAAAATCCAATTGATGATGTTCCGATTTCCACCATGGCATCAAAGGACATTGTTCCTTTTGGTGAAGAATATGTGATCCCCAGTGGATCTGATGAAGAAAATCATTCTGCTGCTTCATCAGAGCAGATTGATGAAGAAATTGAAGTGGATACGATCCCTTCAACGCCTGTTGCTTCCTCGCCAATGCCTCAGTTCACAGCTGAAGAGGCTGGCGTTGAAGAAAATGAAGATGAAGACGTGGACATTGGCTGCACAACGCCCGTGATGAATGATGACTTTTGGGAAAGTCAGCACCCCAATTCTCCACTCTTCACCCCAATACAACAAATACCTCAGTCCCCTGCACCAACTGTTCAAATGGGCTCTGAAGAAACTCATCCCACCTCATTTGTGCATGAAGAAATTCCATCCACTAGTGCTGAAGAAACTGTTGTTGATGATCCTTTGAACATGTAGACTGCCACTGAAGAGGAACCAGAAATTCCTCAGCCTGAAGAACCTGAGATTGCAATTCCTGAGGTTGTGATGCAACTCACTGACACTCCAGTGCCCAAGCCAACGGATCCATTCTCAAAGAAGCAAAAGTTCAAGGCTGAAGATTTCTTCAGCGAGCATGTGTTCTTCATAGACTACAACCCCTATGATTCTGCTCGCATAAGGAAGAGGCGTTTCTGGATTGCTAGTCAAGCCTATTTCTATTCCTCGGTACTGTTCAACAAAGACAAAGTCTTCGATCATGAACATATTCCTCATGTGGACATGGAGTCTCTGTCGTGCTTCGAGCTAGTCCTCAGTGTTCTTCACGATGCTGGATTGCTAAATTTCTGCAATGACATCTGTGATTGGAATGAAGAACTCATTCTTCAATTCTATGCGACGCTGCACATCACAGGAAATTTTGAAGATGTGAATTCATGGGTGCTGGACTGGATGTCTGAAAATACTCACTACAAGGCACCAGCTACTGAATTGCATCGTGTCTGACCACTCAGTCCTCTTGAGGGAGTCCTGGATTAGGGGGTGTCCGGATGGCCGGACTATGACCTTTGGCCGGACTCCCGGACTATGAAAATACAAGATTGAAGACTTCGTCCCGTGTCCGGATAGGACTTTCCTTGGCGTGGAAGGCAAGCTTGGCGATACGATATGTAAATCTCCCCCCATTGTAACCGACTCTATGTAACCCTAGCCCTCTCCGGTGTCTATATAAACCGGAGGGTCTTAGTCCGTAGGACGAACAACAATCATACCATAGGCTAGCTTCTAGGGTTTAGCCTCTCTGATCTCGTGGTAGATCTACTCTTGTACTACCCATATCATCAATATTAATCAAGCAGGAGTAGGGTTTTACCTCCATCGAGAGGGCCCGAACCTGGGTAAAAACATCGTGTCCCTTGTCTCCTATTACCATCCGCCTAGAGGCACAGTTCGGGACACCCTACCTGAGATCCACCGGTTTTGACACCGACACCTCCCCTTGACGGTGCTCGTTGCGTCTACAGTGAACCTGAGCTTTCAAATCATTACATGCAAGTGCTGATGAAACCTCTGAAGCCAGGGCAGGCCCCTCGAACCAAATTCCTCGTCAAGGAATTACTGTATGTGCCTCGGACTATCTATCGCATTCTGACGAAGACAATGAGTCCTATCAAAGGCCACGACTCAAATGATGAAGAGGTCGTTGGCATCATGAAGAATATGCTTTTCAATATCATTCATGGCGTTCCACTCAACTTCCATGATTTCTTCATGAGGACTCTGGCGAATATTGCTATGTCATCATTTGAGCTGAAGCCTTATGCACCATGGATTATGAGATTCATCAGGACAAGGTCTTCACTCAATTACAAGGCTGATACTCTGAACCACGGAAGCTACTTGCCTCCAATTGAAGTCCTCAAACAGACATTTTCCTCAGCCGATGACAAAGGCAAGGCAACTGATGTGATAGATGAAGGCATTCGTCCATTGGATAGTCAATTTCGCAAGGCTGCATCCTACTCCACCAATGATGACTCTGCCACACATGACTCTGCCGCTAAGCAAAATCCTCAAGCCACTGCACCCAGGGTGATGACTGATCGTGAGTTACTCCTTAGTCTTCATCAAAAAGTTGATCGCAATCATAAATGGGTCAAGCATCAGTTTGGTTCAATTCTTCACAACATGACCTCAACACACAATGCAGTGAAGAAAAACCACTACTACCTCCATGAAACCTTCAACCGTACCTGGGTTGTTCTATCTCATGTCTATAGCACAGATGATCTGGAGAACATCGGTCTCAAGGAAGAATTTGACTGGTCTGCACCTCCACCGAAGAAATTCAAGAAGGTCAAGGTTCCTTCCTTGGTGGCCAGCTCCTATTCTTCATCGCGCGACACTGATGAAAATGAAGACTTGGACGACACTGCGGCAGGCCCTACTACAACAACCGACCCTAACAACGCTGATGCTCCTCCATCAATTTGATATTCTTCAAGGGCGTTAGTCCTCAGTTTCGAACCTTTTGGTCATTCGATGACAAAGGGGGAGAAATTTGAGTTAGTCTTCAAGCAGGTCTATTATATGGGCGTTTTTGCTAAGTTACAACTCTCGTTCTTCTGAAACTTTATTGGATCGAGTTGTAAACTTAAACCCGATGGTGCTCTGATACATTTGATGCACTGTGATCTGATACTCTTGATGCGTTATTCTGCATGCTTGTTCCTCATTAATATTATTGCACGCATGTTGAATTTCATCAGGCACCATATCTCATCATGCATTTCAAATTCTTCATATTATATGACAAATGCGTGTATGAATCACAAGATATAGGGGGAGATCTCCATGATTTAACTTTTCAAGTGTGCATTGCTTCAAAAGCAAATTCCTCACTATGCACATCTTCAGGGGGAGTTCTTCTATATCTTGCAATCAAGTTCCTCAATATCAGTACTTACACTTCATATGTTTATCCCCGTTGAAAACTTAACCTATATTGTCATCAATCACCAAAAAGGGGGAGATTGTAAGTGCATCTAGTGCCCCTTAGTGATTTTGGTGTATTGAAGACTTATAGGTTAAGGGACTGATGCATTTGTGAGTGTACACAGGTCTATAAGTCTATGAGGAGTTTGATATTTACAGAGAAAGTCGACCCCTAAAAATGAATATCTTCAACTGAAGATTTTGGTATTCCTGAAGACTTTCATGAAGACTTTAAAAGTGCAGAAATTGGTGTGTCTGTGAAGACTTGATATTCATGCGAGGAATATGAAGCTTCAAGACTTTCGTTTTCATAGTTTTGTTTTTCTCTTTCTTGAGTCATAGAAAACACCGTACTGTTAAAGGGTGTCGAGGAAATACTAAGGAAAATTTTTCATGTGATGCTCAACTCAAAATCCTACACCTACCAAACCCTTCGAGTGAAGCCTTTAGAAATCTCATACAGTTCAGTCAATTTCTTCAGTGACAAAGACGAAGTTCTTCTGGTCGCTGAGGAATTTGTTCTGACTGAGGAGTTAGGAATTCGCCAGTGCGGATTGCCTACACAGTGAGGAACATGATAGCCCTGAGGAATTTGAGAGTCAAATTTCCGACCGTTGTTGTGCTGCGCACCAGCTGTCCCAAAATATCTTATCCACCTAACGGTCATATCAGACAAGGGCATTTATGTCTTATCATGTCGGGCTGCTCCCTAGGCTATAAATAGCCGCCCCCTACAACCACTAGCTGGTTGGTTGCTCCGAGAGAAACTGACACTTGTCATTTGAGAGCAACCCATCCTCCGAGGACTTTGAGCGAAAATCATCGAGAGAGAAAAAACCCAAACCCAAACACCTACAAACCTAAAGTTATTGAGCATCACTGAAGAGATTGATCCTGCGTGGATCCGACGCTTGTTACGTTTGAAGATTGTGCTTCTTCCAGACGGTTAGGCGTCATGGTCTAGAGCATCCAAGAGGAATTGTGGATCGCCGAGTGACCGAGTCTGTGAAGGTTTGAAACTCGCCTGAAGACTTACCACGAGTGATTGGACGAGGTCTGTGTGACCTTAGTTCAAGGAGAATACGGTGAGGACTTGGTGTCCTGAGCTGCGTGCTCAGCGACTGGGTGTCCGGGA
The DNA here is from genome assembly GCF_018294505.1 of Triticum aestivum. Lineage (NCBI taxonomy): Eukaryota > Viridiplantae > Streptophyta > Magnoliopsida > Poales > Poaceae > Triticum > Triticum aestivum. The sequence continues at coordinate 722,803,177 of NC_057813.1, forward strand.
CTGTGTGTCCTCGAGTTTAAATACTCAGCCGCTCCAACCAGACGTACAACTGAGACAGCAGTTGGAACTGGTCTACCAAATCATTGTCTTCACCAACCTAACTGGTTCTATTTCCTCAACTCTTTCATTTCCTCATTACTGTGTTGAGTGATTTTTCATATCTGTGTTTGAAGACTTTGACAGAAGACTTTCTCAATTTCCTCAGTTCAATTTCTTCAGTCTCTTTGTCTTCATCTTGTGTTATCCTGTGTTTACGCTTTCTGTACTCTGTGCTTTTCTTCATTTCATCATGATGACTATGTCTGTATCCTGTTATGCTTACTTCTGAGTACTTATTCCGCTGCAAGTAGTTCTTCACTAAGGAATTTCCTCACCGGCAAATTCCTCAGTGAAGAATTCATAAAAATCGCCTATTCACCCCCCTCTAGTCGATATAACGCACTTTCACCAAAACTTTGCAATTGTTTAGGGGGCACACTGGATGGTACAACACTGGGCGAATGCATCATTTGCACAACTCTAGCTTTTACAGCAGCAAAATCATGAGGCTTCCCGCCTTCTATTAGTTCTGTTGAATGGAGTTGCACAAATCCCAAGAAAATGTAAGCTTGTTCTCAATTACCCAGTCTGGATAGGGTTGCCCCCCGAGGCTTTTAGACTCTTTCGGCAATGAGATGCTGCCGAAATTTCGTAATTGTGTAGGGGGAACATGATATACCACGGTAGTAGGTGAAGGCATTTGTGCTCCTGTAGAAGTTTCACTTATTCGGCCATGACCATTAAGGTGCGGAGCCGAAGTATGGACATCAACGGTTGTGTATGGTGCCAAAAAACTAATAGCATGAGGTGTAGCATACGATGTTTGAGGATAATTGGCCGAATAAATAGTAGTAGCATGGCCAATTCCCCTATCCACCGGCATGTTTAGATTAAGATGTTGCAAATTAGTTGCCGATGAATAAAAAGGTGAAACACTATGTTGCATGCCATTGAAAGTTCCTACATGGGGTGTTTCAAGTTGGCTAACCGAACTCATCATGTTGTTCATCGGCATATAGATTTGTGGGGTTGCCGATGCATGGGAGTTGGGATACATATGTTGCATGTTGCTAAAATTATATCAAGTTGAAGCATGAAGATTATTCTGAATCGGCTGTTGCACATAATTATATGCATGATTGATAAAAGTAGGGCTAGCCGATACATTATGTTCATTAGATGATCTAGCAACAACATATGCATTATTTGCATCTACATAAGTGAATTGGGTATTCATATTACCTTCGTAGATGTCAAACGCTACATGACGATCTCTTCGTAGCAAGAACAGGCCGGAGACCGTTCAAAGCTTCGTCCCCAGCGGAGTCGCCAAAAAGTGTGTTTGCACACGAACACGTCACCGTGTACCCTCGACACCGGGGTGATGCACCACAGCTCACGTCGAAGGAGACCCGTCCGAAAGCGCGGTACGCAAGACAATCCGGCGGGCTCTTTTGTAGACCCGAAGCCCCACACGCCCGGGACGGACCCCGTCAGGGCGCGCGACGGCTATAGGCTGCCCTAGGTCGGCCTGACCGCCCCTAGGGCCTCGAGGTTCGCCGCCCTGCAATGAAGAAGAACAATGAAGAACGAGGAAGAAGAAGAACTAGGATTAAGAAGAAAAGATAAAAGATAAAAAGTGGTATATGATTTGTTCGATTGTGTGTTGTTCAATCAGCCGTCATCCCTTAAGTATATAAGAGGCGGCTGGACTTCCTGTGCAAGGAAAAGGCTTCAATTCATGTCCAAAACCCTAGTCCAATTCGAATTTGTTTGGTCCGAATTTTACAAAACTGTTCGGTAAAATCTGGCTGCACCTTGCGGGACATGTTTGGGGGAGTAAACGACTTCGGATGGAAATGAGCCCAAGCAATCTTGACCGTTTCGACGAGACAAACAACTTTCAGGTTGAACGTTTTTTGATCAGAGGCCATCTTCAGGGGGTTTTCGTCTGTTTTTCAAAGTCTGCAGCAGAGAAATTCAAAAGCCGGATGGTTGTCCCCTGAGTGTCCGGCCATCTACTATAGCAGCATCTTGTATTGGTTGTAACTTTTGCATACAAAGTACGATTGAGACGATTTTTATATCAAAATCAACCGTTTCGACGAGACGCACAACTTTGATGTTGAAACTTTTTCCATTTGAAGCCATCTTAATTGGGTTTCAAGCAATTTTTTAATCTGGTGTCAACATAAGCATCTCTGAACTTGTCATACCTTTTGCATCCGAGCTCCGTTTTCGACAATCTTCATATCCATCTTGATCTTCTCGAAGAGAGCCATCTCATGGTGACTTTCAATAATAGGTTTGAATTAATCTTGACATGGCTTCAAGCTACTCTTTATAACCGTGTCACTTTTGAGCATTGTATGGTGGCACAAAAGTGTTGCAAAGTGTGGATGGCAAATTTGACCGGGCAGAGCTTCCGGTGCTAGTACGGTACCACTGTTGGTGTAAAAGCAGGCGCGAGAGCGAGGCCGACCTATCAATGGCTACTCGAGGCTTCGCTCGGAAGGAAGGAGCCCGGTCGGAGATTATGGCTATCCTCTGTCTCTGTGCATGTGTCTGGCTTCGCTTTGGCTTTACTCAGGTCCGGCGGGCATGGCGATAAGACAGGAGAGCAGCAGAGTAGTGTACTGTACTTGACTAGCCAAGCAGGCAGCACGCAGGAGCCAGCAGTAGTCCGTGGAGCACATGCAGCAGCTGCTCCGGCAGTTGCATGCATGCTGCCTGCAGCAGCGGCAGCGGGCGCAGGAGGGAAAAAGAAGACTTTTGGCCTGGCCTCGCCTCCCCTTTCTTTCGGCCGCACTCGATCACATCTTTCTTCGGCTGTGGCCTGTGGAGTGGGCGGAAGCTACCTACGCTTTTTTAAAACAAACAAACAAAAGGGCTACGGCGGGGAGCAGAAAGGGTACTACTACTACGAGAAATGCCCTTTGATTTCTGGGCGTATATATTCCTTCGTTTTTATTTACTCCGCATGCTAGCTCTTACTTAAGTTAAACTTTATAAAATTTGACCAAATTTATCGAAAACAATCTAAACTTTCATAATAATAGCAAATGAACATATATCAGATTCTAATTGCATTGATCCGCTATTGCGGATGTTAATAATTTATTGTATAAACTTCGTCAAAACTTACAAAGTTTGACTCGAGACAAAGCTAATAGGCGAAGTAAATAAAAACGGAGGGGCTATATCTGATATAGGATATTTTCAGTAATTTAAAAGTCAAAGAAAATCTCAAAGCCTATTTTCAAATAAACTTAACTTTCTTTTGTACTAGTATATACATTTTCAAGAAGAAAAAGCCAGCCTTGAGTTCTGGCAAAAAAATAGCTATTTACAGGTTACTATTCAAACCTATTCGACCTTAAATTCTTATTTTTATTTTTCCCTGAAGTTAAGGGGTGGTTTGTTTATGAATGTTTTTACGAGTAAAATAGAAGGTCAAGTTTATTTTAAAAATATTTCATTTTTTTCTATTTGATTACTAAATATTCTTTTTCCATTTAGTGTGTATATACACACCTTCCTGTCCCTAGTACTATACCCTATTCTCCCGCATGGCAGCACGGGTATTCGTGAGGCTCTCGGCCTGATTGGGAGGCCTTGGACCTGTCGGGGTTCCTTCTAACCCATGCTAACCAGCCTGTGAGGTTGAGACGCCTCTTCTGGATGTGTTTGCGGCGTTAGCGTGGACTTTGTAGACGACATGAAATAAGACGGTGATTTAGTGGGTCTTTCTTCACCGGGCCTTTGATTCGGTCTTCAAATTCCTTGCTTTTTGGCAACATGACACCCGCTATCTAGACTGCAAGAACCCAATCGCTTGGGCCGTATGATGGATGCTATGACTGCATCGCGGGCCGTCTTGCCTCGCAGCAGTCCCCCTAAGACCCCGCGGCCAATTGGTGGCCTTTCTTTCTTTCTTTCTTTTATGACTTCTTTGGGCATGTTTGATGTCCCGGTTGTGTATTGTACTCTACTGTACTTGAATCTTTATTGACGTGATGGTGGATTTATTTATAAAGCGGGGCAAAAGGCTATTTTGGAAGGAAGGCTACTGCTACTCTTGGGGAAATGTTAGATGCTGACATGCTACCACTCATTAAAATTTTATTTAAATGTTTCAAAAAAATCTGAATGTTCCCAAGATATATGTCTAGGACCTACCACTCATTAGAATTTTATTTAAATGTTTCAAATAAAAATCTGAATGTTCCCAAGATATATGTCTAGGATCTATAAAAATTAAATCAAAAATCAAAATACACATCAAGTAACAAAAAAAAAGACAAATCTCGATTTGAAGATTTTTTTTTTGGCTTTTGTCTTTGTGTGACACTATTCATTCTCAAAATTTTGTGAAAAAAATGTCAATGTGCATTTTGAATTTTTATTTGATTTTTTTACAGATTATAGACATATATCTTGTGAACATTCACAAACATTTTTGAGATTTTCGAAACACCTAAATGACTACTCTGATCATCACGGACAAAAGCCATAGTACCAAATGCATGTGAATCCGGACCGATCCGAACAAGCTGTATGCAGGTTTGAAATTTGAATCCCTTAATTCGCCACCGCAGGAAACGCAAAAACGAGCTAAAAGTTCCAGCTAATCGCGTTCGATTCGAATGTGCTCCATGCTTTTGCTCATCTGGCGGAAGGCTGGAACGTACGTAACCGCCCGCGGCACATGGCAAGCTAGTGCGTGTCAGTGAGCAGGACCCGCTTGATCTCGGTTGGTCCACATCTCCACGGACACATGCCCCCCAGCCTTTGTCTCCCTCCCAGAGATGGAAATCCATCCACTTGAAACCGCACCGAATATGAGAACAAAAAGTTGCTCGTTGAAATTTCCTTTGCGTATCGCACGGCCACCGTTACTCGCAACGAGATCCTTTTGAGCAAAGCACCACCTGCTTGCTACGGAGTGGTCCGGTGGAAATGGTCTCGGCAAGGCAAGACTAGTTCAAAAATAAGCAACGCGGCTACTCTCCCTGTCAACGGCGTCAGCTCCACTTCAAATAGTGGGCCGACGGCCCGGCCCAGACGAGAGGTGAGACTAGGCCAGCTCCAACGTGTCGAACCATTTCGTCCAACCACGTTCGTTTTAGATCCGCAAGGACAGAAAATACGATCCAACACGCCGGCGCAAACGGACAAAGTCAGTTTTTTTCTTCATTTGGACCCATTTTTGTCCCTAAATTTTGGGCCGGGTGTGCGTCGGCGCGAACACGCAGCGGACGTCCGCGGCGTCCACCCATGTCCTCCCTTGGCTCGCTCGCCAGTGTCACAACTAGGCGTCGTTCCCTCCAATCTCTCAAAAAAACCTCCCTCCCCTCCCGCCATGGTTGACGCGCCCAACCCCGCCCCCTCCCCAACTTACCGCCATTGTCCATGACATGGCCAACATGGCCATGCGCCCGAAGAAGAAGGAGAAAAGAAGGTGCGCACCTTGGAGGAGACGTCGCTGAGTCAACAAAAAGGGTTGGCCGGAGGAAGGAGGAGGCGGGGAAAGAAATCTACCGTGGGAACCATTTTCTGCTGCCGTGCCAGCATAATACGTTGTTGTGGGACATCTACGCGCTGGCCAAGTTCAAATCCTCTGCACTTTTGGAGGATATATGATGTTGTTGTTTAACAATGTTAATGATGTTGAGACTTGACACTTGTGAAAGTACGAACCGTACACCTTATTTGCAAGCGTTGAGACATTATTTACTCACTTTCACCATGTTTTTTACATTGTTGCCCACATTTATGCCGAAAATAGAAAACTGTGATTATCATCAAAATTATCAATATATAACTAAAATTATCAAATCTTCGTCGAAATACTGCGACTATACAATTAACAACTGTAAGAGGTGTCTTGGGGACACAAGAGACTACTTATATTCCGATTGCAGGGTTGTATGAAAGAGAACATTTTCATCTTAGGCCTGCCGCAGATTGATAAACCTTAGGCAACCAACTTAAGGGGAATTGTGCGAGTCCTACAATCCCATGTGCTTGGAGGTCCAACATAGTCTACAAGGGTATAAGTGTGTGGTAAACACCACCCACTTAGGTAGAAATTTTGCCGGTATTTTTCCCGCCTTTAATAATATGAGTATCAGCTCCAGTTGGCCAGATACCAAAGGCGAAATCAAATGAGTGTTGTGTTATAAAACTACTTGAAAATCTGATTTTGTGCTAATGTGTAATGACGGTTTATCACTTAAATCAATGCTATTTCATTACAAAGTTCAATGCAAACACCCATCGTCAATTGCTTATTTAACCAACTAGACCAAGTAGGGCACATTAACCACCATTAAAACAACATCCCAACATTAGATTATAAGATCCTCATATAAACCTTATATGCCTCCATACTTTTCTATTTGCTTGCACCTAATCATACACTAGAAGCTGCCATGATGATATCTATTAAACCACAATATTTACATATATATGTCAAGCTTTTTAAGAATATTAAATATACACAAACATATATAGACTACAACTCACCCAATTGTGAAACAAATATGTCTAAAGACATGCAACTATTTCCTTTTTCTCACATTAAAACATTTCTTCTTTTAAGTCCCATCATCTAAAAAAGGAAATAAATTATTTTCATTACAACATATAATTGATTTTAGCATAGTGTTTGTAGTTGTCAATGATAGACATTAGAACTATATAACAAAGATTGTTATAATCAACATTCAACAACATTTTATGTTGTTAATAGATAAATTATATTAGCTAATATTGTGCTTTAAACAAATGTTAGTGAAGTATAATAGTTTAGTATAAATACTATTTTATTGGATAAAAAATAAGATGACAAAATATAAAAAATGGATTTTCAGTATTATTTAATGTTTGTGAAAATTATAAACTTATCGTTCAAAACTGAATAGCCGCCCCTCAATTCAAGGCGCATGTTCTAGTTTGCATTATAAATAACAAACTAACTGACAGACCCTCTACTTAACAGATTTGGTGTTAGACTATTATTTTTATCACAATTTGACACGAATTTGGTGTTACACTATTCTTTTTTTCATCGCTTGGAAAAGATTTGGTGTTAGACTATTCTTTTTATGATCATTTGACACAACTGTTGGATTCTATACTAAAATGCGTCGACTGCAAATTAAAAATTCCTACCCACAGAACATCTAAGAACATGCTACGGGAGATGGATCACTGATCGTTGCCACTAGACGCGCAATGGCGTGCAGCGGAAGTAGAGTTGGGGAAGCGCGTCTCCGGAGTCGTCTCCTCCTCGTCCGATCTCCCTCGAACAACCGGTCGTTGGATCCCATGTACTGGTTCGCGGGAGCGGCGCGAGTGCACCGCCTCTAATGGTATCTGTGCATGCAGGAGGAACACCGTGTGGCGGACTGCTAGATCCAGTCACACAGTCGACGGTGAGTGGAGGTGGCTATTCACAACGCATGCAAAACCTAGTGATGGCACCGAAGCGATCAACAAATGGGTGTGCCGCACCTCCACTTTATATAGGCATTCGTCGTGGGCTCAACATTTGGGCCTCCCACGGATCCTAATGCACAACGTCAGTTTGGCCCGTATCCGCGTCCGAGTAGGATCACACCTGACTCATGGAGTCGGATCTGGATTCTCTGGTTCCTTCCCTTAAGAGTGTGACCCCTTAGGTTCTCGTTCACTTGGTCGCGAGTCAAATCACATCCAACTCAGCTAGTCGGTAGGGGCCTCTAGAAAAGCATGACGACTCCAAGTGTCCGATAAAGCTGGTTAGGTGAATCTGTACGTCACACTTCTGTTCCCTTTGTCACACGATATATGTTGTCGGGCTCAAGGCGAGTTTTGTCATCCTTGTGCTAGCCCGACCTTTTTCTCGTTCCAGTGATGCCGACCACAAACCGGATTATCTCATAATGCTTGTCGCATGGCCATGCTTATCTTGGTCGGATCACACGAGGGCCCCAGAGTATATCTCGCGTGATCGGAGGGGCAAATCCCATCTTGCTCGACCATGTCATGCAGCATGGGTCTGGACAAGCCTGAAACCCACGTTTGTAACTACCCAGTTACGGAGTAGTGTTTGGTTGGTCCAAAGCAAGTTTGTCACCATCCCCAGTACATGCGACAGCTCAGGTCTTAGGATCTAGAACATATGTTATATTAGAGACTCACAGATGACATATCGCTACATCTCATAGTCGTCGAATCCGAATAGATCCTTCCGAGTCCATATAATCCGGTTAGCATCCAATGCTCCATAGCTAGTGAGACTGAGCCATCCACCGTGTCATATGTAGTCTAGTCGGATACACGTCCACACGACCCTTTTGACTAGGGACCTTTTAGTACAATCATCACACAATGCATAGTCCCACAAACAAGTCACGTAGTTGCTGATACACATCATTGATAATGTCCAAGGACTATCTTTATTCATAAACACATAGAAAATATCATCATACATGGTTGCCTCTAAGGCATATCTCCAACAACAACTACATTTGTTCATTTTTAATGGACATCATACATAATTAAGTTTTTTTTGTTTCATTTTATGTTATAATTTTTTCGCTTTTTAAATATATTGTGTAGCACTCGAACTAGATGTCGTATTCTTCTCTTTTGGCAAAAAGGGAATTTGCTCCAAATTGCCGCAGTGACATATGTATTAATTGATTTTTCTTCCAAAAGTGCTTGGTCCCGCACATCAAGTAGGAAAAACAAGGTTTTTCGTTCCCGAAGGATGGTTGTTAAATCAGAAGGGCGAGAACCGGCGAAAAAACCCTTTAGAAACCAAATAAGTACTCACGCAAAGTATGAAAATATCGAGCCATCATAATGGTACCACAAAAAAGATATCATGTTTCAGTTAAGTGATTAAGTCTAGTTTTCTTTTACGAATGTTCAGAAGGCATATGTTTTCTGTCCTGGAAAATACAACTTGAGTAGTGTTACAAAAAGACGAAGGAAAAAACTAACACCATTTGTTGATTTGTCCTTTTTTTTTTGCCTTCTTCATGCATATTTCGATGTTGGATATGATTTGTTTTTTTTACAGATTGCGGGCGCATGTCTTGTGGATGTTCACAATTATTCTGAGAACTGGAAATTTTGAGTTTTCGAGTACACACTACTATCATGCCACCATGTGATGGTTGTATTGCAGTGATGAGCTGAGTGGGCTTGCTAGACTAGAGCTGGAGCCATCACCCTGAGTAATGAATTAGCAGCAGCGAGCACCCGCAACGGAACCAAATGATGCCTGCGCCCTCCTCCATGTCCCATCCGTAGCAAGGCTAGCAGTACAGTCCTACCCCTCCGTTAGTCAGCTTGCATTAACTGCCCCCGTCCTCTCCCCTCTGACCTCTCCCTCTGACCACCATGCCCTCACCCCTCGCCTTTCCACCATTGACCCGAGCAAACAACACCCAGCAGCCAGCACCAACGGCGACGGCGACGGCGACGCCGCGAGATAGAGAGAGAGATCACGCCGCACATCTCCATCTCCACTGCGCCCGCCGTGCCACTCACACTCTGTGGCCACTGCTGGTGTTGCGCCCCAGCTGAGCACGGCCGATTCGATATTCGCATTCCCTCCACCACCACCACCACCACCACCTCCCCCGCCCCTTTTATTCCCGCCTCCACTCCGCTCCTCCTCCCTCCACACATCCCCACCGCGCGCCGGCGCACCACCACAGCCCGCCGCAATGCCTCCCCCTCCGCACCTCCTCCTCCTGCCCCTACTCCTCGTCCTTCCATCCCCCTCCTCCGGCTCCCCGGACCGCGACA
>NC_057813.1:722813375-722819674 GCF_018294505.1 Triticum aestivum
CCGCCCTCCCCGACCTCCGCCACCTCAACCTCTCCAACAACAACCTCTCCGGCCCCTTCCCCGCCCCGGACCTCCCCGGCTCGTCGCCCTACTTCCCGTCCATCGAGGTCCTCGACTGCTACAACAACAACCTCTCCGGCCCGCTCCCGCCCTTCGGCGCCGCGCACGCGGCCGCGCTGCGCTACCTGCACCTCGGCGGGAACTACTTCTCCGGGCCCATCCCGGCGGCCTACGGCGACGTCGCCTCGCTCGAGTACCTCGGCCTCAACGGCAACGCGCTCTCCGGCAGGATCCCGCCGGAGCTTGCGCGGCTTGCCCAGCTCAGGAGCCTCTACGTGGGGTACTTCAACCAGTACGACGGCGGCGTGCCGCCCGAGTTCGGCGGGCTGCGCAGCCTCGTGCTGCTCGACATGAGCAGCTGCAACCTCACCGGCCCCATCCCGCCCGAGCTCGGCAAGCTCAAGAACCTCGACACGCTCTTCCTCCTCTGGAACCGGCTGTCTGGCGAGATACCCACGGAGCTCGGCGAGCTCCAGAGCCTCCAGTCGCTCGACCTCTCCGTGAACGACCTCGCCGGCGAGATACCGGCGAGCCTCGCCAAGCTGACCCACCTCAGGCTGCTCAACCTGTTCCGGAACCACCTCCGCGGCGGGATACCGGGCTTCGTCGCCGAGCTGCCGGACCTCGAGGTGCTGCAGCTGTGGGAGAACAACCTCACCGGCAGCCTCCCGCCGGGGCTCGGGAGGAACGGCCGGCTCAGGAACCTCGACGTCACCACCAACCACCTCACCGGCACCGTGCCGCCGGAGCTCTGCGCGGGCGGGAGGCTCGAGACGCTCGTGCTCATGGACAACGCCTTCTTCGGCCCCATCCCGGAGTCGCTCGGCGCGTGCAAGACGCTCGTGCGCGTCCGCCTCAGCAAGAACTTCCTCAGCGGCGCCGTGCCGGCCGGGCTCTTCGACCTGCCGCAGGCCAACATGCTCGAGCTCACCGACAACCTGCTCACCGGCGGGCTCCCCGACGTGATCGGCGGCGGCAAGATCGGCATGCTGCTGCTGGGGAATAACGGGATCGGCGGCAGGATTCCGGCGGCCATCGGCAACCTCCCCGCGCTGCAGACGCTCTCGCTCGAGTCCAACAGCTTCTCCGGCGAGCTGCCGCCGGAGATCGGCCGGCTGAGGAACCTGTCCCGGCTCAACGTGAGCGGCAACCATCTCACCGGCGCGATCCCGCAGGAGCTGACGCGCTGCGCGTCGCTCGCCGCCGTGGACGTCAGCCGCAACCGCCTGACCGGCGCGATACCGGAGAGCATCACGTCGCTGAAGATCCTGTGCACGCTGAACGTGTCGAGGAACGCGCTGTCCGGCGAGCTCCCGCCGGAGATGTCCAACATGACGAGCCTCACGACGCTGGACGTGTCGTACAACGCGCTGACGGGCGCCGTGCCGATGCAGGGCCAGTTCCTGGTGTTCAACGAGAGCTCCTTCGCGGGCAACCCGGGGCTCTGCGGCGGGCCGCTGACCGGCAGCAGCAACGACGACGGCGCCTGCTCCGACAGCAACCACGACGGCGGCGGCGGCGGCGGCGTGCTGTCGCTCCGCCGCTGGGACTCGAAGAAGATGCTGGTGTGCCTGGCGGGCGTGTTCGTGGCCCTCGTCGCGGCGTTCCTGGGCGGGCGGAAGGGGTGCGAGGCGTGGCGGGAGGCGGCGCGCCGGCGCTCGGGGGCGTGGAAGATGACGGTGTTCCAGCAGCGGCCGGGGTTCTCGGCGGACGACGTGGTGGAGTGCCTGCAGGAGGACAACATCATCGGCAAGGGCGGCGCCGGGATCGTGTACCACGGCGTGACCCGCGGCGGCGCGGAGCTGGCGATCAAGCGGCTGGTGGGGCGCGGCGTGGGCGGCGACCGGGGCTTCTCGGCGGAGGTGGGCACGCTGGGGCGGATCCGGCACCGGAACATCGTGCGCCTGCTGGGCTTCGTGTCCAACCGCGAGACCAACCTGCTGCTGTACGAGTACATGCCCAACGGCTCGCTGGGGGAGATGCTCCACGGCGGCAAGGGCGGCCACCTCGGGTGGGAGGCGCGCGCGCGGGTGGCGCTCGAGGCGGCGCGCGGCCTCTGCTACCTCCACCACGACTGCGCGCCGCGGATCATCCACCGCGACGTCAAGTCCAACAACATCCTCCTCGACTCCGCCTTCGAGGCCCACGTCGCCGACTTCGGCCTCGCCAAGTTCCTCGGCGGCGGCGGCGGCGGCAACTCCGAGTGCATGTCCGCCATCGCCGGCTCCTACGGCTACATCGCCCCAGGTACCAAAATCTTTTCATGCCAACTGTGCAAATTTCATTTCATCCAACACATTCTATCTAGTCCTGCAGCATGTACTTTGCTGTTGTTGGCTTTGGATTTTAGCCTAGTTTCAGGCAGCACTGGTCTGCAACCCCACACACACCGGCCATGTTTTTGTTGCCATGTGCAATGGTCAACTGGAGAGAGGACAAATGCAGTGAGCTGCTGCGGCTGGTGGTAGTGGCGTAGTGCCACTGGCGACAGTGAGTGAGTGACAGTGATTAGTGGTGGTGGTTAGTGTCTCCTTTGCCCTGCCCCTGTTTCCTGGATTGCAGCATAGATTTGGGGCTAATTTGGAAGATCTTGTTGGCATATGTGTTCATGTCAACCAGAGAGACAGGACAAAGATCTCCTTTTGCAGTTAATGATGGGCATAGCTATCTATCTATATCTCCCTTGGTCACACTAAGCATGATTAGAAGGGTTACATAATTCTGTCAGTTTGATTAATGAACTGGTCCTGTTAACTAACTCTGTTGACGTGGCGGCAGAGTACGCCTACACCCTGCGGGTGGACGAGAAGAGCGACGTGTATAGCTTCGGCGTGGTGCTGCTGGAGCTCATCACGGGGCGTCGCCCCGTGGGCGGATTCGGCGACGGCGTGGACATTGTGCACTGGGTCCGCAAGGCCACCGCGGAGCTCCCCGACACCGCCACGGCCGTCCTCGCCGTCGCCGACCGCCGCCTCTCCCCCGAGCCCGTGCCGCTGCTCGTGGGGCTCTACGACGTGGCCACAGCGTGCGTCGAGGAGGCGAGCACCGACCGGCCCAACATGCGCGAGGTGGTGCACATGCTCTCGCAGCCCGCCCTGGCCGCCGCCGCCGCCACAGCCGACTGCGCGGCCCGGCCTGACGACGACGACCTTATCCTCTCCTTCTGACCAGCACGCCAGCGTTCAAGATCGCCGTGGCTCAGGAATTAAGCAGGGAGATCATTATGGTAATTGTACGCGCTTTTTTTGGGTCTAACCCTTGGTGCTTAGGTATTTTGTGGCGTGTGGATGTGTAATAACAACTACTACTACTCCTAGTAGCGTCAGTGTGTACTCCCTGAAGCTTAAAGGCCAAGGCTGCGAGAGTACCTTGACTGGGCATATAATGGGCGATGCTGAATGAACGAATGTATATGTACATAGTAGTAAAACCTCCGAGTTCAAATATCAACTGGCTACATTATTCATATCTCCTTGCTGCTACTCCCTCTGTAAACTTTAGATCACTATTTTTAGTGATCTACACGATCTTATATTAGTTTACAGAGGGAGTATTTGCGGATGCTTTTCGTTCTTGTCGCCATCTTTGCTAGGATTGAGCAGGAAGCAAGTGACAGTGAAAAGGTGAATTTCCTTTCTGAAAACATTTGGATGATCTTTGCTGCTCCTTTTAAGTTCTCTTTGCTGCTCCTTTTATAAGTATCGATCGGTGGATGATTGCAGGCCGTCGCTCGCGGAATCGAATCGGATGGAGCACGTAGGCGAAGAACACAACGGGAGGCCGACCTAACTTGCTTGCCTTTCGTATCTATTCCCTCCTTTTTGGTTCTTTTGATATTTTGGATAGATAGTTGAGCATATATTCCCTGCGCCTGGGTGGATGATGGTTCAGATGTGTCTTTTTGAGATAATATCACTCTCCCTCCCTCGTGGAAGCTGGGATCGGGATGTCGTGCCCTAGTGGGCTGGGTATTTATCTGCTGCCTCGTCAGTGTGTTAGTAGTAGTACACTGGGAGTAAAAGGCAGCGATTTTTATTTTTTTTTGTGGAAGGGTCACCACCACACTTTATTTAAACATCTATAATGTCTGGTACAAGCAAAAATTCAGGAATGGTGGATAATTGGTGCTGAAACTCCCAAGAATTGGCCTGACAGGTGATTAACAGCGGCTAGACAATCGGTAGCGATCAAGACACTCTGAATATGGAGATCCTCCGCCAAGGATATATAGTGGACTCCGGTAAATCTCTTTGTGCTTCGCTTTCCTTCTCGCCCACCAAATCGACCAAATCGTTACAAGAAACCATGATGAAATCCTTCTCATTCAGGGTATATATCCTGCATAGTGCTTAACCATTAACTTTGCATCATAGGTTCCACGAGCAATCATGTGTTCCACCACATTCATGAGGGCCCAGACACATCTTGACATACGGCAGTCAATGAGCGCGTGACGCCATGAGGTCTGCCGCGGCACTGCACATGAAACACTCACCCTCCTCTGATATGTGATGAATCCTCAAAGTTTCTCGTGTAGGGATCGAGTTTTTTGCCAGTCTCCATGCAAAGTTTTTCACATTTCCTAGCACTCTAGTTTTACACAAATTAGTCCATTGCTCCTGAGCCGCCCCTGTATCTGAGTTACTCCCACGATTCTCTAACCAATCTTCCCTTCTCCCTTTTTTATCAACAAGTAGCCGATATGCTGATCGGACCGAAAAAAACTCCGGCCCACCAGTCACCTGAAGTGGACATGTTTAGCAGAATATTAGAAGCAGCTGCTGCATCGATGGAATTCATGTACACATAGTAAAAAGGCAGTGAGCGTGAGAGTAGCCTTGACCTGGGCCAAGTCCTTGCCAATGCCGACGCCAACATTGTCACACATCAAGCCTTGAGACTTTTGCGAGCTCTCACTGCTCATTTCCTTTTTACCTTTTGTGAGGTTTCAAATCTAAACAGGGACAAATAAATCGTAACTGTACACTATGCTGTGGTATGAGCATTTTGCATAAAAATAAATAGAGGTAATAGCACCATTTGAGTCCTGGATGTGATGATCTAGTCCAAAACTTGAGAAAGCAAACCATTTCATCCTACAACTTGCATCCAATGTGCAAATTTGGTCCAAGCCAATCAGACGACGACAAGTGAAGCCAAGTCAGCACAGCCCACTCCATCCGGTCAGCGCCGCACTTTTTGCAATTACCCCCGGCCTTAGCACAAATAAACCCGCACTACACCTCACAATTCGTCGCGATGGGCAAGCAGGTCGAGCAGTTTGCCACTCTGCGATGCAACATCTGTGCGCGCATCGGCAGAGAGAGGCGGCCGACACCATGCTGTGAGGTCCTTGTTCCTCATCAGCACCGGACATCTTGGCCTTCTTCTCGGCCAACAGCACGCCGACGGCCGCCGAAGAAGCAGATGTTCACCGCCAACCTCGTTTCGCAGTACAAAAATCATGTGAAGATACATTTGTTTACCAGCCTCTTGTCACTACAGTACTTATTGCAGTAAGATCTCACCGGAATGGACGTGTACTGTATGGCAGGCTCGTATGGTAAATCAACAAGTACTCCATCGGGAGCTCTCACGCCGTCGTGCATCCTGAAGCACCCCCAAGTTGATTTACCATACGAGAACTGGTCGTTACTAATGCGTTGGTCAGGCCGAGAGTTCAGACTTCACAGGCTGATGGCAGGTTTGGTTTTTGCAGGACTCGAGGAGGTGACCACGGCGTGCTGCGGCTCCGGCAAGTTCGACGGCAAGTCGGGTTGCACGCCCAACGCCACGCTGTGCGACAGCCGGCACAAGTACCTCTTCTGGGACCTGCTGCACGCCACGTCCAAGCTCGCCGCCGCGGCCATCTACAACGGCTCGCCGCACTTGGCAGCGCCCATAAATTTCAGGCAGCTAGCGGAGGACCAGTGCTAGATAGAGCACGCACGGGGCACGGGCCGCGTGCGCGGTCGTGTCTGTGACGGTGATGTTTGTGTGTAGGATACGCATGCACAGTGGTGTTCGTCTCTGGTTTCATTTGTGTATTATTAGGTGGGTGTGGATTCTAACACTAGTAGAAAAACCCCATTCGTCCCGGTTGGTTAGGGCCTTTTGTCCCGGTTCTTGAACCGGGACTAAAGGGTCGTTATTACGAATCGGGACAGATGGGCCTCCACGTGGCTCAAAATGGCAACGGGGACGGGGATCACCGGGGGACACGCCATCATCCCCGCCCC
>NC_057813.1:722819973-722879481 GCF_018294505.1 Triticum aestivum
GGGAACAATCCCCATCCCCGCTAACAACGGGTACCCGATCCCCATGGGGATCCCCACGGAGACCAACAACAGCAAAACAACAATAAAAGAGGAGCACAATTGCACAAACCACAATTTTTTTTGACAGATTCAATCATCATTATAGCAACAAAACAGCAGTACATTGGCATAACAAACCAAAATAATTTTGGCAGCACAACAATAATTTTGGCATAAAAAAACAACAATAATTTTGGCATAACAAAACAGCAATACAGAAGGACAAACACATTACACAACAGTAAATTAGCAGCACAGACACAATATTTTTGACCACATAAGTTTGATAGATTCAATCATCTCAACTCAAGTCTAACCACATAATTGATAAGCTGGAAGTACGATTGGCACAAATGATGACAATACTTAGTACGATTACAAGCCGAAAGTTCTAATTCTTAACACAACACAAGCATGGTAAGCGGAATAAATGAAATGAAGACTTGAAGAGCCCATCACAGTAGCTCCTCGGTCCTCCATTTTCTTCATTCTTGACTCCATGGAGGCAAGCCGCAATCAGCAAGCCTAATAGTTATTGCAAGTTGAGAGTTCCTCATCCTGATCGTGGAAATGGTACAAGATAATTTAGAAAGTTGCATGAAATCAAGACTTAAGATTGAAAGTTGCAAATGAAAGTTGCGAAATCAAGACATAATATAAAAGTTGAGAATGTCAAGTTACCATTGGTTCATCATCATCGTCTAGACAAGTTTGAAACTCAGTAGAGAGTGATGAGTTGTTCTCACCTAAAATTGCAAGCAATGTAACATTAGATGGCAGTAGTGTAATTGATTTAGGTATATATTCTAGTAAATTATCTAAGCAAGAAAAAAAATAGTGTAGCAACAACAAAACAGAAGTAGAATAGGAGCAAAAGAGCAACATTTGAGTTGTCTTACCTAGCATGTCAGCATTAGACCAAGCCTGCATACACATTATAGCTTCAACCATCTTTGGTGCGAGCCTACTACGATGAGGGCTAAGGATTCTACCACTTGTAGAGAATGCAGATTCCGATGCTACCGTTGTGACCGGAATAGGCAAGATGTCATGAGCAATAAGCTGTAGAGTTGGATATTTTATCCCCCCAAACTTCCACCAATTGATGATATCAAAATCTGATGTTCTTGGCAAGGTTGGCTCTTCTAAATACATGTCAAGCTCTGTATGAACCAACAAAGATGAAGCAGTAGGTTGTGAAGACATGTACTGTTCAAATATGTCAAAAACTTCTTCCTGTGAAACTGAAGCAGTGGGCTGTGTAGCAGTAGCAACATTTGATGTTCCCGCAGAAGAGGCATCTTGGTATTGAACCAACAGTTCACGGAGCAATTGCTTCACGCGCGCAACCTCTTGAATTGCAGCCTCAGGTCCATAGAGAGGACCATACAAAGCCTGCACCATATGGAGTTTGTACCTTGGGTCAAGAACGGTGGCAATAGCCATCAGACCATGGATATCTATCCAATACTTCTGAAACTTCTTTTTCATCTCCTCGGACATTTTTTGCATCAGTTCAGACTTCTTTTTTATTTCATCGGGCATATCTTGCAACAGCTCATAATCAGGTGTAGTCCATTTGCGAATTGCCAACTTAATACCACAAACCTTAGGGAAGAACATATTTGCTGTAACATAACTAGTTCCTGACCATAAGGTAGTGACATCATAGAATAATTTGAGCCTAACAATCATCTCTTTGGCAAAATCCCAATCAACAGTTGTTGGACAGCAATTAAAAAGCCTTTCACGCAGACTAAGACGATCAAAAACATCCCTATACAGCACAGCAATACTAAGCATTATGTATGTGGAGTTCCACCTAGTTTTACAATCAAGGTTCAACCTCCTAGAGTACTCAATGTTCATCAAGCGACAAGTTTTTTCGAACTTCTCATGTCTTTTTGGAGTTGCTGACCAAAACCCCACACTATCCCGCACCCTCTCAATACCATCCCCCAAAACAGCAAGCCCATCTTTCACAATCAGATTTAATATGTGAGCACAACAACGCATATGCAACAGTTTACCACCTAGCATGAGAGAGGAGGAGTCTAACTTATCTAGGAGATCTTCCACTGCCTTGTCGTTGGTTGTGCAGTTATCAAGAGTAATAGTTGATATCTTTCTCTCAAGATGATACTCTACCAGAACTTCATGTAGAACATCACAAATCACTTCAGATGTATGTGGTGCTGGTACATATACAAACCTGCAAAATTATAAATTATTGGGTTAGAAAGCATGAATAAGAGCAAAGGTATTTAGACAAGCAGTAAGATAGGGGCAATGGTATTGTACCTTAGAAGGAATGACTTTAGATTCCAAGAACCATCAATGTAGTGACCTGTTACAGCCATGTATCCTCTCTTTTGATGTCCAGCAGTCCACATATCTGAAGTCACAACAACTCTATTCTTGAAGTTTGCAAAGTACTTTATCAACTTATCTCTTTGTCCTTCATGCATTTCTAGAATATCTTTCCGAATGGTATTCCTACACACAACCTTGAACATAGGCTGCAACATAGCACAGAACTTTCTAAAACCTACATGATCTACCATAGCAAGTGGGTACTCATGACAACATATCATCAAAGCAAGTTCTTTCCTACATAGTTCTTGATCAAATATGTAATTCTCCACATTCACTTTCCCATCTTCCGCCTTGGTCAGTTTCAGCTTTGCTTGCTTCCAGGCTGTTGTGGTCTGCCTAGCAGCACATGTTGCCAAATGTGAGTGAAGATGTGATGTTCCATCCTTTGTTTCTCCTCCAAGCTTACTATGGCACCACTCACATTCAGCCTTCCATTTTCCGCCCACAAGAACCCTCTCAAATTCATCCCACACCTTAGACTTGAGCTTTCTCTTCACACCAGCCAACTTGTGTGCATCCTGCGGTTTAGTTGCTCTTGTTGTTTGAGATGGCACCTCCAAGTCAACAGATTCAGCTGGCGTTGCATTGGCACTAGAGCTTGGCGTTGGAGTGGGAGTTGCACTAGAGGCTGGTGTATCTTCATTTACAGCCGATGCTCTTGCATCTGATTGTGTTGGACTTGATGCCATTGTTGATCAGAACAAGCAGTCCTAAAACAAAGGCACACAACAAAATAAGCAACACAATAATCTAGAATAATCAGGATTGCAATATAACAATAATCAGGATTGCAATATATTTAGATGTGGACATTCAATTATAACAATAATCAGGATTGCAATATATTTAGATATGTGGATATTTAGATAATTCTGACACAGATATGGTCTTTCTCTTCACACGAAGTGTCTCATCTTGCTCAAAATATTGACCTGAACCTGACATATTATTGTGCTGCTCACCTTGATGGTCTCGGGTTCGGGTCGATGCAGATTTTCTTGAGGTGGAGAAAGAGGTGCGAGTTGCCACTTGCCGATCGTCGTCACGGTCAGCTACAAAGGCACATGAACCTGGCATAGATAAGCAACACAATAATCAGGAATGTTACTGCTGGATATTTACACAATTTTGACATACAAGATAGGTGCTGGTACATATACAAACCTGCTGGAATAAATATAAAAGGACCACATATAATTGATAAATATAAAAGGATCACATATAATGAATGTGTGTGGACTGTTAGATATTTACACAATTTTGACATATGTTTAGATAACCCACTCATGACTGACCAAAAAACTGCAAGATCCTACACATTCAACAGATGCAACAGCAAGTTCTAACAACAGCAAGTCCACTACAACAGCAAGTCCACTAAAACTAACCACTAGTCCACTACAAGATCCTATTCAACAGCAAGTTCAAGATGCAACAGCAAGAACTAACAACTACAAGAACAGAAAGTTTCAGCTGCTTACCCTGATGGCCTCGGCCTCTTGGAGTCTTGGTTCGATGCAGAAGCCGCCGGTCACCTGGGATGGGGAAGAGGAGCACTTGCCATTGCCACCCCCACCATCCTGTTCCTGTTGTCCTGCACTTGCAGCCGCCTTGCCCCGTTGCCCGGCCTTGAGGTGAAGGAGGAGTTGAGGAGGCGGGGTCGCGAGGAGGCGAGGAGCTAATGAGGTGCCGGACTGCCGGCCGGTGCCTTGATGCGAAGGAGGACGAGGCGACGTCGCGAGCAGGCGAGGAGCAGCCGAGCAGGTCAATGGGAAGAGGCGGATGAGGCGCCCGGATGGGGAAGGGCGGCCGGATGAGGCGCTGCCACGCTGGCCAGTGCCGCCCGCGGCCCGCCGCCGGTGGTGGTGATCTGGTGGATCTAGTGATGGGGATTGGGGAGAGGAGGCGGCCAGATCGGGGTAATGGGGAGAGGCGGCTGCGGCTGGTAGTCGGGGGAATGGGGAGGAAAGGAGTGGAGAGGTGAGCTGGTTAGGGTTTCTTCTTTATATATACACTTGGATGTTTGACTGACAGGTGGGGTCCCGGGTATCCATGGAGCCTCCATGGAGCCAGTTTGCCCCCCATCCCCGCCCCGCTAGCTTCTCGGGTACCCGCCCCGTTATACCCATGGGGGGATTTTGATCCCCATCACCGCTTCTTAGCGGGTAAATCCCCACGGATACCCGCCCCCACGGGGAAAATTTCCATTTTGACACGTGGCCGATGCGCCGAGCCCAGGTAGGAGGGCCTTTGGTCCCGGTTGGTGGCACCAACCGGGACCAAAAGGCATCCACGCGTCAGCATTTCAGGGGCTGCTGTTTTTTTAAAGGGGGTTGGGGGTTGGGGGTTTTGGGGGGTTAATTTAGGTGTTTCATATATTGTGTTAGCTAGCTAATTAATAGAGAGAAGTGTCCTCTTTCATGCATTGGCGTACCCAGCGTGTGTGCAAGGTGTGCCCTGGCACACCCAGAAATTTGCAAATTTATTTTGTACCATATGGTATTTAGGCCCAAAACAACAAAGGCCCAGCGTCCCAGCCCATCTACTTACGAGCCAGCAATACAGAGGCGCTCGTCTCGCTCGTTGGTCAGCTAGAGCAGAAGGCGCACACAACTCGCAGTCGAAAACCTAATCCCCAATCCCCATCTGGCATCCGGCCATCCCCAATTCCCCATCCCCATCCAGCCCTCCCGCCGGGGCCGTCCGGCCATCCGGGCGTCCGCCGCTCCGTCCTGTCATTCCACCAAGAAGAGACGCCGCTCCGCTCCCCTTCGAAGGAGCGCTGCCTTGTGCCTCTGCCTATTACATCCATTGTTTTGCACATCAACTTCAGTTGGTTCTCATAGCTGTGGCAAAGGACAATGAACCATGTTTGTGGTTCTTTGATCACGTTTCTTACTTGCTCAATATTGTTGGGGTTTCTTGTAAGCGCCACGACATGCTTCGAGATGTTAGAGCTCAAAAGGTGTTGGAAGCACTTGAAATGGGTGAGATTGAAAGTGGAAGTGGGCTAAATCAAGAGATGGGACTAGCTAGACCCGGCGACACTCATTGGGGTTCTCATTTTAAAACCATTATGCACATTGTTAGCATGTATTCCACAATCCTTGAAGTACTTGATGCTATTGGAAAAGATCCTTCACAAAAAAGTGAGTGGACAAGAATACGTGGAGTTGCTCAAGCCTTTGAATCATTTGACTTTGTTTTCAATCTTCACTTGATGCTTGTTATTCTTGGCTATACAAATGAGTTGTCCAAATCTTTGCAAAAAAGAGATCAAGATATTGTCAATGCAATGACACTTGTTAGTTTGGCAAAGAGTAGAATGCAACACATGAGGTCTCATGGTTGGGAAGATTTTCTTGCAAAGCTAACCTTATTTTGCAACAAACATGACATTCAAGTTCCTTTGTGGGAGGATATTTATGAGCCTAATCGAAGATCACGTCGGTATTATGAAGTACAAACAAATGATGATCGTTACAGAAGAGAAGTATATCTTGGTGTCATTTATCAAACCATTCAAGAGCTTGACAATCGGTTTGATGAGGTTAATACGGAGTTGCTTATTTGCATGTCATCTTTGAATCCCCTCAATTCATTTGCTTCTTATGATGCACTCAAGGTAATGAGACTTCCTGAATTCTATCCCATGGACATTTCAAGCACAGATTTGATAAGGCTAGAATTTCAACTTACTAATTTTATTGATGATATGAGACAAGATGATAGGTTTAGAAATGCAAGTAATATTGGTGAGCTCTCTATTATGCTTGTTGCAACAAAGAAGCATGTTCTTTATGATTTGGTCTACTTACTCATCAAATTGATATTGATTTTACCGGTGGCGACGGCGAGTGTTGAAAGAGTGTTTTCAGCAATGAATCTAGTGAAAAATAAGTTGAGGACTACTATGAGTGATGATCGCTTAAATGATTGCTTGGTGACATTTATTGAACGGGATGTGTTCATGGAAGTAAGCGAAGATGACATAGTTGATGCTTTCATGGCAATGCAAAAACGTAGAGTTACCTAGTGATGTAATTTTCTACTTGTGCTTCTTTAATGTAAGACTACTTGTATTGTAATTGAGCACATTTGAGATATATTTTGTGAACTAAATTGTTGTGAGATTTGCATTAAGATACTCATGTATTATTTTGCCATATTTTGTCTGACACATTGAGTAGGTGGGAATTTTTTTTACAGTGTGCACACCCTTCATTTTTTTCCTGGGTCCGCCACTGCTTTCATGTCCGTGCTTGGTCGACGCTACGTGCTATACATAGAAAGGCCCTCGACACGCTAGCTAGTAAGAAAATGAAGGAAACCACTAAGTACAGAAGTTCGTTGTGCATACCGAGAGAAGTGATCGATCGACCTCTCCTTCTCCGAGAGATTGGTCGAACAACAAGTTTTCGTATTATCTATCCGACGCTACTGGCTACATACATATAAAATATGTAAGATCTCTTACAATCCCCTAGCATTTGAAATCACCTTCCACATGGTATTCTCTGGCTTTATTGATGACGTGGTCAAGAAATAATCCCGCCAATTCCTCTTGAATTGCTTTCATGCGATCTTGTGGTAGGAGTTCATTCCGCATCTGCCACGTCTAATTTGAAGAAGGGAGTTAATACATATATATGAATGAAACTCAACAGAAATGATGGTGTAATAAAATGAAATTGTGAATATTATTGCTTACGCACTTCATATTGTCATTTAGAGTAGCGCCGCTTATTTTCCAAAGTCGCGTTGTAGATGAACTCGCACACGTAGTATCCATAGTAATTATTCCCGTGTTCCTGCCACAAGCACTTTAGAGAAACAGAGGTCAATCAAATTGATAATGAAGCATTATAAATGTCATTGATGAAAGTATAGCTATAGAATCAACGGGAGATGCGCGCAACTAGCTAGCTAGTAGTACTTACTTTCGGGTATGTATATCGCAGCTCCTTCGGCAGTCCCGGAGCTTCTGCGGTGAACTGTTTCCAAACCCTGCAAGACAAAGAAAATAATTATTATTACTTGAGATATCAGGAAATGAACAAAAAGTTGCCGATATGGTGTGATAATGATCAATTGAACTTACTTGTTGAGCATTTTAGTCATGTCCGCATAGGTTTTGGGATCTTTTCGTCTTGAGTCTAAGACGGTTACTAGTCCCCGCTCAATCTTAATCTCCAGAAGAACATAGTGGAAGCTGCACACGCATGCATAACTCATCAATTACATTACTATAACCTCGCTCGAGTAATAAGGGAAACCGAATATGCACACGACAGTAACACTCACTCGAAGTTGTAAGGAAAGAGTATTAAATCTTTGTTTTGATTTTTGATCAACGATTGTAGCAAGTTGGCCTCGGCCTCTTCGGCGTTCTTTGTAACCCGAAATTCATCTATGATATTTGTGTTAATGAACCCAATATCATACATTTCTTGTTTTCTGCACTCGACGATCTTCGATCTGCATAATATAGTGAGGATAATTAATTATAAATACATGTAATGAAAGAGCTGAGCTATATATAGAGATTTAATGACAAAAATAGTACTTACAGACAGTAGCAAAAGACCGTTAATTTATCGAGGGCCTTTTGATTGAAGAACTTGAAGAACTCCTCAAATGGAACAGGCAACAGATCAGTTCCAACGAGGTCGTGCTCCTTTTTAATTCTCAGATACAAAGTATTCGCCCCCCCAGACTCTCTGCAGGTTTTCATGTACCAATTATGGAATCTTCGCATCATCGTTGTTAGAGATTTTTCATCTTTGACGAGAGGCTTCCCGTACTCGTATCTGTGTTCGTCCACCTCCATGAAATCAAAATGTACATCGTCAGGCGGGTAATCTCTAAGATTGCTATAACCGGGCACCGTCCCCGGAACATTAGCGACGATGTCGCTAGACACATTGAGCGGGGGGCACGGTTGCTTTGCTTCTTCACCGAGCTGGGCAATTTTTTTCCCAGCTGCTCGTTCTTTTGACCTTTGATGTCTGACAGTACTTCCCGACTGCTCCGCTTCGAGATATGCCTTTTCAGTAATGCGCTCATAGTTGGTTTTCAGCGGAGACTTTGGTGGTTTCCTCAGGGCATCGATAGTGCGCTTTGCTTTCACCGGATCTACCTTCTCCTCTGAAGGTGGATGTCACTTTGCTTTCAACCCTTCAAAGAAGTCCTCCACTTCGGTCCGCACGATCTTCGCGTTTTCCTCCTCGGTCCTCTCGTACGGTAACTTCTCTAGAGGCTTGAGAGGCGGTCCGTATCTGTATATTGCCTCCTGCCTCTGGTTGTACTGCTAGACGCCGGAGCAGACGGAGCGGCTGCGGCTGTCTTCTTTCGTGCTTGCTTACGAGGCGGAGGAGAAGGACTACGACGCGTCGGAGCAGCCGGGGCGGCGGCGGGAAGGAGGAGGCTGCTGGCTGCTCGGGCACGCCGGCGCAGGCGGAGAAGGAGGCGGAGTGCCGCCACGCGCCGGAGAAGGAGGCTGAGTGCCCTGATCATCACTCGCCGGAGGAGGAGGCGGCGGAGGAGGCAGAGTGCCCTGACTCGCCGGAGGAGGAGGAGGAGGCAGAGGCATCCAGTTCGGAAGGTTGATGAACTCCTTCCGCCATAGGCATGGAGTCTTCAGAGCAGAACCCAGCCGAGTCTCCCCTTCACCAGTAGGGTGGTCAAGCTGGAGGTCCTCAAATCCCTCCGTTATTTCGTCCACCGTCACCCTAGCATATCCTTATGGAATCGGACGACAGTGAAAAGTTGCGTCGGGTTCAGAAGGTCGAACAGAGCCGACAGCCGCCTTGACTTTTAAGTTCCGCCATTGCGTCATAAGGTGGAAATTTTGAGACTCTGTGATAGCATCCACGGGGTAGCTAGCAGGAGCCGTCAAGACATGCTCCGGCTGAAGCAGCTCGGTGGAAGCCACGCTGCTTCTCCGCTGAGATGGCGGGGTAGCTTCGGGGGAAGCTTCGGCAGTTCGTTTGCTGCGATTTGCTTCTCGTTCCCCTTTCGCTTGTACCCTTGCATGCAGCGCCTGCAGTTCGGTATGCTGCACTTTCTTCCTCCTCTCCTGGCATTTGTAACCGCCTGCGTCCGGAAACCCAGCCTTCCACGGAACGGAGCCTGGCGTGCCTCGTGTCCGTCCAAGGTGCTCAGGATTCCCGAGGGCCATTGTGAGCTCGTCGTTCTGCATCGATATAGCGCTGAAGCCTCTTGACTGGTATTTTCACTTGCTCATCCGTCCAACGACACTTCCCTGATACAGGGTCCAAGGTTCCGCCAGCCCCGAAGAACCAAGTCCGGCAACGGTCTAGCCAGTTCATTGTCTCTAGTTCGATCCCTTTATCAAGCAGATCATTCTCAGCCTTGGCCCACTTAGGCCGGGCTTTGAGGTAGCCACCTGACCCCGTGCGATGGTGAAGCTTCTTCTCCGCAGCATTTTGCTTGTTTGTCGCCGACATCTTCTTACTCTTTTCCGATGTCTTGTGGGCCACAAATGCGGGCCAGTGATCTCCGATCTTCTCATATTTGCCAATGAATTCTGATGTCTCTTCTTTGTTGACAAACTTTTTCAGCTCATTCTTCCACCTCCTGAATAGGCCTGCCATCTTCTTAAGAGCATGAGACTTGATTAATTGCTCTTTAACTGGCTTCTCCGGATCCTCCTCTGGCGGTAGGGTAAAATTTTCCTTCAGCTCAGTCCAAAGATCATCTTTCTGCATATCATTGACATAAGACACCTCAGGGTCTTTGTTCTTAGGCTTATACCATTGGTGGATGCTGATCGGGATCTTGTCCCTAACAAGAACCCCGCACTGAGCAGCAAATGCATCCTTTGTCCGGATGGGTTCAATCGGTTCGCCGTCGCGCGCGATTGCTGTGATCTCAAACCTTTCATCCGAGCGCAATTTTTTCTTCAGGCCTCATCTCTTTACCGAAGTTGTACTCGATCCGGAGGGCTAGAAAAAAGAAGAAAGACGAGAGTTAATTAATATGTGTACATATACCAAAATAATGAATGCATCAATTAGCTAGTCAGCACAGGCTTAACTAATATATATACCTGGCCGGACTCGGTTTGGTCACCGGAGCCGTCATCACGGTCTCCTTCTTGCAATGTCATTGGGTCACCGGAGCCATCATAATCATGTCTTTCCTCCTCCATTCTTCGATCACCGTAGCCTGCTTCTTCACCCTGTTCTTCCAAACCATCATTGTCGTTAAGATACGACAAGATATCACCTCCGGCTAAGATTATGTCCCCCAACACCTCTTCTGCTTCCTCGTCTCGTATGTGCTCCATTGTTTCTGCAAATATTACAACATGGCAATTATTACACAAACATGACAGCAGGTGGATATATTAGTGGCAAACGTAGACCGAGCTTATTCCGGGTTTGGGGTGGCCTCAGCAACGCTTCAAGGGTAGGGGCGCGGCGGGAGGGGTAGGAGACCGACATCGTTTTTTTTCTAGGGTTTGGGTGTCCTCGAGAGTTTTGGTCGAGCGATAGGGCCGGGGGGTGCTCCCGTGGTATAAGTTATCACGGTCGAAGTTATCCGGGAGGGGGTTATATCGACAACGACGACATACATACATGGGAAAATAATGTTATCGGGGAGGGGGGTAGGCCGACCCCCCCACCTCGCATTGAAGTTATCGGGACACGGGGATATATCGAAATTTTCTATATATAAAACTTTTTCATGGAACTTATCGGGACACGGGGTATATCGGCGGGAGGGGTAGGTTAACTTTTCTAAAAATGTAACTTTTGCATATATAAAACTTTTCCATGGATCATCATTTCTCATATATATCGAATATATATCCATAGTCATATATAAAAACTTTCTATATATGAACAAAAAACTTTCTATGAACAAAAAAACATTTTTCACATATATATTTAGCATATTCTAAATTTTCCTAACTCTTTTACAACCAGAAAAATTACATATATGGAAAAAACATTAATACACATATGAACAAAAATATACATATATGAACAAAAACATGCTCTGAACAATTTTTTTATGCATTTTGAACATCTACATACCACATAGCCACATACATACACATATACATTATATATATATATATATATATATATATGAACAAAAAAATTAAACTAATAAAAATGAAAAAAACAGAGCCGCATAGCCACATACATACACATATATATATTATATATATATGAACAAAAAAAATCAAACTAATAAAAATGATGCTTGCGAACCATGCCTTATGTGCAAGATGACTAAAGACTCCGTTCTCCGGAACAATAGAGCGAGCAACTGACTTATTGGAAATAATACATACTGATGTATGCGATCCGATGAGTGTTGAGGCTCGCGGCAAGTATCATTATTTTCTGACCTTCACAGATGATTTGAGCAGATATGAGTATATCTACTTGATGAAACATAAATCTGAAATAGTTGAAAGGTTCAAAGAATTTCATAGTGAAGTGGAGAATCATCGTAACAAGAAAATAAAGCATCTGTGATTTGATGGCGGAGACAAATATTTGAGTTACAAGTTTGGTCTTCAATTAAAACAATGTGGAATAGTTTCACAAAATCACGCCACCTGGAACACCACAATTTAATGGTGTGTCCGAACATCGTAATCATACTTTACTAGATATGGTGCGATCTATGATATTTCTTATTGGTTTACCACTATCGTTTTGGGGTTATGCATTAGAGACATCTGCATTCACGTTTAATAGGGCACCATCTAAATCCGTTGAGATGACACCGTATGAACTATGGTTTAGCAGTAAACCTAAGCTGTCGTTTCTTAAAGTTTGGAGTTGTGATGCTTATCTGAAAAAGTTTTCACCTGATAAGCTCTAACCCAAATCGGAGAAGTGCGTCTTCATAGAATACCCAAAGGTAACTATTGGGTCCACCTTCTGTCACAGATCCAAAGGCAAGTTAGTCGTTGCTAAGATGGATCCTTTCTAGAGAAGGAGTTTCTCTCGAATGAAGTGAGTGGGAGAAAAGTAGAACTTGATGAGGTAATTGTACCTTCTCCCAAATTGGAAAGTTGTTCATCACAGAAGTCAGTTCCAGTGATTCCTACACCAATTAGTGAGGAAGTTAATGATGATGATCATGAAACTTCAGATCAAGTTGCTACCAAACCTAGTAGGTCTTCCAGAGTAAGATCCGCACCAGAGTGGTACGGTAATCGTGTTCTGGAAGTCATGTTACTAGACCATGATGAACCTACGAACTATGAGGAAGCGATGATGAGCCCAGATTCCACGAAATGGCTTGAGGCCATAAAATCTGAGATATGATCCATGTATGAGAACAAAGTATGGACTTTGATTGACTTGCTCGATGATCAGCAAGCCATGTTAAATAAATGGATCTTCAAGAGGAAGACGGACACTGATAGTAGTGTTACTATCTACAAAGCTCGACTTGTCGCAAAAAGGTTTTTGACAAGTTCAAGGTGTTGACTACAATGAGATTTTCTCAAGTGTAGCGATGCTTAAGTCTGTCCGAATCATGTTAGCAATTGCCACATTTTATGAAATCTGGCAAATGGATGTCAAAACTGCATTCCTTAACGGTTTTCTTAAAAGAAGAGTTGTATATGATGCAACCAGAAAGTTTTTGTCAATCCTAAAGATGCTAACAAAGTGTGTAAGCTCCAGCGATCCATCTATGGACTGGTGCAAGCATCTCGGAGTTGGAATATACGCTTTGATGAGTTGATCAAAGCATATGGTTTTATACAGATTTTTGAAGAAGCCTGTATTTACAAGAAAGTGAGTGGGAGCTCTGTAGCATTTCTAATATTATATGTGGATGACATATTGTTGATTGGAAATGATATCAAAATTCTGGATAGCATGAAAGGATACTTGAATAAGAGTTTTTCAAAGCAAGACCTCGGTGAAGCTGCTTACACATTGAGCATCAAGATCTATATAGATAGATCAAGACGCCTGATAAGATTTTTCAATGAGTACATACCTTGATAAATTTTTGAAATAGTTCAAAATGGAACAGTCAAAGAAGGAGTTCTTGCCTGTGATGCAAAGGTATGAAGTTGAGTAAGACTCAAGACCCGACCATGGCAGAAAATAGAAAGAGAATGAAAAGTCATTCCCTATGCCTCAGTCATAGGTTCTATAAAGTATGCTATGCTGTGAATCAGACCTATTGTATACCTTGCTCTGAGTTTGACAAAGGAATACAATTTTGATCTAATAGTAGATCACTGGACAGCGGTCAAGAATATCCTTAGTGAGGACTAAGGAGATGTTTCTCGATTATGGAGGTGATAAAAGAGTTCATCATAAAAGTTACAACGATGCAAGCTTTTACACCAATCCAGATGACTCTAAGTCTCAATCTGGATACATATTAAAAGTGGGAGCAATTAGCTAGAGTAGCTCCGTGCAGAGCATTGTGGACATAGAATATTTGCGAAATACATACGACTCTGAATATGACAGACCCGTTGACTAAGCTTCTCTCACAAGCAAAACATGATCATACCTTAGTACTCTTTTGGGTGTTAATCACATAGCAATGTGAACTAGATTATTGACTCTAGTAAACCCTTTGGGTGTTGATCACATGATGATGTGAACTATGGGTATTAATCACATGCAGATGTGAATATTGGTGTTAAATCACATAGCGATGTGAACTAGATTATTGACTCTAGTGCAAGTGGGAGACTGAAGGTAATATGCCCTAGAGGCAATAATAAAGTTATTATTTATTTCCTTATTTCATGATAATATTTATTATTCATGCTAGAATTGTATTAACCGGAAACATGATATATGTGTGAATACATAGACAAACATATAGTCACTAGTATGCCTCTACTTGACTAGCTCATTAATCAAAGATGGTTATGTTTCCTAACCATAGACATGTGTTGTCATTTGATTAATGGGATCGCATCATTAGGAGAATGATGTGATTGACATGACCCATTCCGTTAGCCTAGCACTTGATCGTTTAGTATGTTGCTATTGCTTTCTTCATGACTTATACATGTTCCTGTAACTATGAGATTATGCAACTCCCGTTTACCGGAGGAACACTTTGGGTGCTACCAAACGTCACAACGTAACTGGGTGATTATAAAGGAGTACTACAGGTGTCTCCAAAGGTACATGTTGGGTTGGCGCATTTCGAGATTAGGTTTTGTCACTCCGATTGTCGGAGAGGTATCTCTGGGCCCTCTCGGTAATGCACATCACTATAAGCCTTGCAAGCAATGTAGCTAATGAGTTAGTTATGGAATGATGCATTACGTAACGAGTAAAGAGACTTGCCGGTAACGAGATTGAACTAGGTATTGGATACCGACGATCAAATCTCGGGCAAGTAACATACCGATGACAAAGGGAACAACGTATGTTGTTATGCGGTTTGACTGACAAAAATCTTCGTAGAATATGTGGGAGCCAATATGGGCATCCAGGTCCCGCTATTGGTTATTGACCGGAAACAAGTTCTAGGTCATGTCTACATAGTTCTCGAACCCGTAGGGTCCGCACGCTTAACGTTTCGTTGACGATATAGTATTATATGAGTTATGTATGTTGGTGACCGAATGTTGTTCGGAGTCCCGGATAAGATCATGGACATGACGAGGAACTCCGGAATGGTCCGGAGATAAAGTTTGATATATGGGATAATAGTGTTTGATCTCCAGAAGGGTTCCGGAATTCACCGGAAGGGGTTCCGGATGTTTCCCGAAATGTTTGGGTACGAGAACACGTTATTTGGGCCAAAGGGGAAAGCCCACGAGGCTTATGGAAAGTGCAAAAGGAAGTTTTGCGGAGACCAGAGGCTAGACGCCAGGAACCCTGGCGTCTAGGGGGTAGACACCGGGAACCCTGGCGTCTAGCCCTGGAGTCCGTGTAGGACTCTTGCCTTTCGAGCAAAACCGACTTTGAGGAGGCTTTTACTCCAAGTTTCGACCCCAGGGCTCAACATATAAATAGAGGGGTAGGGCTAGCACCAAAGACACATCAAGAAACACCAAGCCGTGTGCCGGCAACCCCGTCCCCTCTAGTTTATCCTCCGTCATAGTTTCCGTAGTGCTTAGGCGAAGCCCTGTGGAGATTGTTCTTCACCAACACCGTCACCACGCCGTCGTGCTGCCGGAACTCATCTACTACTTCGCCCGTCTTGCTGGATCGAGAAGGCAAGGACGTCATCGAGCTGAACGTGTGCAGAACTCGGAGGTGCCGTGCGTTCGGTACTTGGATCGGTCGGATCGTGAAGACGTACGACTACATCAACCGCGTTGATAAACGCTTCCGCTTATCAATCTTCAAGGGTATGAAGATACACTCCTCCTCTCGTTGCTATGCCATCACCATGATCTTGCGTGTACGTAGGATTTTTTTTGAAATTACTACGTTCCCCATCAGTGGCATCCGAGCCTAGGTTTTATGTGTTGATGTTATATGCACGAGTAGAACACAAGTGAGTTGTGGGCGATACGAGTCATACTGCTTACCAGCATGTCATACTTTGGTTCGGTGGTATTGTGAGATGAAGCGGCCCGGACCGACATTATGCGTACGCTTACGCGAGACTGGTTTCACCATTACGAGCACTCGTGCTTAAAGGTGGCTGGCGGGTGTCTGTCTCTCTCACTTTAGCTAAATCGAGTGTGGCTACGCCCAGTCCTTGCGAAGGTTAAAACAGCACCAACTTGACGAACTATCGTTGTGGTTTTTAATGCCTAGGTAAGAACGGTTCTTGCTAAGCCCGTAGCAGCCACGTAAAATTTGCAACAACAAAGTAGAGGACGTGTAACTTGTTTTTGTAGGGCATGTTGTGATGTGATATGGTCAAGACGTGATGCTATATTTTATTGTATGAGATGATCATGTTTTGTAACCGAAGTTATCGACAACTGGCAGGAGCCATATGGTTGTCACTTTATTGTATGAAATGCAAACGCCCTGTAATTGCTTTACTTTATCACTAAGCGGTAGCGATAGTCGTAGAAGCAATAGATGGCGTAACGACAACGATGCTACGATGGAGATCAAGGTGTCGCGCCAGTGACGATGGTGATCACGATGGTGCTTCGAAGATGGAGATCACAAGCACAAGATGATGATGGCCATATCATATCACTTATATTGATTGCATGTGATGTTTATCCTTTATGCATCTTATCTTGCTTTGATTGATGGTAGCATTTTAAGATGATCTCTCACTAATTATCAAGAAGTGTTCTCCCTGAGTATGCACCGTTGCGAAAGTTCTTCGTGCTGAGACACCATGTGATGATCGGGTGTGATAGGCTCTACGTTCAAATACAATGGGTGCAAAACAGTTGCACACGCGGAATACTCAGGTTAAACTTGACGAGCCTAGCATATACAGATATGGCCTCAGAACACGGAGACCGAAAGGTCGAACGTGAATCATATAGTAGATATGATCAACATAATGATGTTCACCATTGAAACTACTCCATCTCACGTGATGATCGGACATGGTTTAGTTGATTTGGATCACGTAATCACTTAGATGACTAGAGAGATGTCTGTCTAAGTGGGAGTTCTTAAGTAATATGATTAATTGAACTTAAATTTATCATGAACTTAGTCCTGGTAGTATTTTGCAAATTATGTTATAGATCAATAGCTCGTGTTGTTGCTTCCATATGTTTATTTTGATATGTTCCTAGAGAAAACTATGTTGAAAGATGTTAGTAGCAATGATGCGGATTGGATCTGTGATCTGAGGTTTATCCTCATTGCTGCACAGAAAAATTATGTCCTTAATGCACCGCTAGGTGACAGACCTATTGCAGGAGCAGATGCAGACGTTATGAACGTTTGGCTAGCTCAATATGATGACTACTTGATAGTTTAGTGCACCATGCTTAACGGCTTAGAATCGGGACTTCAAAGACATTTTGAACGTCATGGACCATATGAGATGTTCCAGGAGTTGAAGTTAATATTTTAAGAAAATACCCGAGTTGAGAGATATGAAGTCTCCAACAAGTTCTATAGCTAAAAGATGGAGGAGAATCGCTCAACTAGTGAGCATGTGCTCAGATTGTCTGGGTACTTCAATCGCTTGAATCAAGTGGGAGTTAATCTTCCAGATAAGATAGTGATTGACAAAGTTCTCTAGTCACCATCACCAAGTTAGTAGAACTTTGTGATGAACTATAGTATGCAAGGGATGACGAAAACGATTCCCGATCTCTTCGTGATGTTGAAATCGACGAAGGTAGAAATCAAGAAAGAGCATCAAGTGTTGATGGTTGACAAGATCACTAGTTTCAAGAAAAGGGCAAAGGGAAAGAAAGGGGAACTTCAAGTAGAATGACAAGAAAGTTGTCACTCCCACGAAGAAGCCCAAAGCTGAACCAAAGCCTGAAACTGAGTGCTTACACTGCAAAGGAAATGGTCACTGGAAGCGGAAATGCCCTGAATATTTGGTGGATAAGAAGGATGGCAAAGTGAACAAGGGTATATTTGATATACAGGTTATTGATGTGTGCCTTACTAGTGTTTATAGTAGCCCCTGAGTATTTGATACTTGTTCGGTTGCTAAGATTAGTAACTCGAAACAGGAGTTACAGAATAAACAGAGACTAGTTGAAGGGGAAGTGACAATGTGTGTTGGAAGTAGCTCCAAGATTGATATGATCATCATCGCACACTCCCTATACTTTCGGGATTAGTGTTGAAACTAAATAAGTGTTATTTGGTGTTTGCGTTGAGCATGAATATGATTTGATCATGTTTATTGCAATACGGTTATTCATTTAAGTAAGAGAATAAATTGTTGTTCTGTTTACATGAATAAAACCTTATACGGTTACACACCCAATGAAAATGGTTCATTGGATCTCGATCGTAGTGATACACATATTCATAATATTGAAACCAAAAGATGCAAAGTTAATAATGATAGTGCAACTTATTTGTGGCACTGCAGTTTAGGTCATATTGGTGTAAAGCGCATGAAGAAACTCCATGCTGATTGGATTTTGGAATCACTTGATTATGAATCATTTGATGCTTGCGAACCATGCCTTATGGGCAAGATGACTAAAGACTCCGTTCTCCGGAACAATAGAGCGAGCAAATGACTTATTGGAAATAATACATACTGATGTATGCGATCCGATGAGTGTTGAGGCTCGCGGCAAGTATCATTATTTTCTGACCTTCACCGATGATTTGAGCAGATATGAGTATATCTACTTGATGAAACATAAGTCTGAAATAGTTGAAAAGTTCAAAGAATTTCATAGTGAAGTGGAGAATCATCGTAACAAGAAAATAAAGTATCTGTGATTTGATCGCGGAGACAAATATTTGAGTTACGAGTTTGGTCTTCAATTAAAACAATGTGGAATAGTTTCACAAAATCACGCCACCTGGAACACCACAATTTAATGGTGTGTCCGAACATCGTAATCGTACTTTACTAGATATGGTGCGATCTATGATATCTCTTATTGGTTTACCACTATCATTTTGGGGTTATGCATTAGAGATAGCTGCATTCACGTTTAATAGGGCACCATCTAAATCCGTTGAGATGACACCGTATGAACTATGGTTTAGCAGTAAACCTAAGTTGTCGTTTCTTAAAGTTTGGAGTTGTGATGCTTATGTGAAAAAGTTTTCACCTGATAAGCTCTAACCCAAATCGGAGAAGTGCGTCTTCATAGAATACCCAAAGGTAACTATTGGGTACACCTTCTATCACAGATCCAACGGCAAGTTAGTCGTTGCTAAGATGGATCCTTTCTAGAGAAGGAGTTTCTCTCGAATGAAGTGAGTGGGAGGAAAGTAGAACTTGATAAGGTAATTGTACCTTCTCCCAAATTGGAAAGTTGTTCATCACAGAAGTCAGTTCCAGTGATTCCTACACCAATTAGTGAGGAAGTTAATGATGATGATCATGAAACTTCAGATCAAGTTGCTACCAAACCTAGTAGGTCTTCCAGAGTAAGATCCGCACCAGAGTGGTACGGTAATCGTGTTCTGGAAGTCATGTTACTAGATCATGATGAACCTACGAACTATGAGGAAGCGATGATGAGCCCAGTTTCCACGAAATGGCTTGAGGCCATAAAATCTGAGATATGATCCATGTATGAGAACAAAGTATGGACTTTGACTGACTTGCTCAATGATCAGCAATCCATGTTAAATAAATGGATCTTCAAGAGGAAGACGGACACTAATAGTAGTGTTACTATCTACAAAGCTCGACTTGTCACAAAAAGGTTTTTGACAAGTTCAAGGTGTTGACTACAATGAGATTTTCTCAAGTGTAGCGATGCTTAAGTCTGTCCGAATCATGTTAGCAATTGCCACATTTTATGAAATCTAGCAAATGGATGTCAAAACTGCATTCCTTAACGGTTTTCTTAAAAGAAGAGTTGTATATGATGCAACCAGAAAGTTTTTGTCAATCCTAAAGATGCTAACAAAGTGTGCAAGCTCCAGCGATCCATCTATGGACTGGTGCAAGCATCTCGGAGTTGGAATATATGCTTTGATGAGTTGACCAAAGCATATGGTTTTATACAGATTTTTGAAGAAGCCTATATTTACAAGAAAGTGAGTGGGAGCTCTGTAGCATTTCTAATATTACATGTGGATGACATATTGTTGATTGGAAATGATATCGAAATTCTGGATAGCATGAAAGGATACTTGAATAAGAGTTTTTCAAAGCAAGACCTCGGCGAAGCTGCTTACACATTGAGCATCAAGATCTATATAGATAGATCAAGACGCTTGATAAGATTTTTCAATGAGTACATACCTTGATAAATTTTTGAAATAGTTCAAAATGGAACAGTCAAAGAAGGAGTTCTTGCCTGTGATGCAAATGTATGAAGTTGAGTAAGACTCAAGACCCGACCATGGCAGAAAATAGAAAGAGAATGAAAAGTCATTCCCTATGCCTCAGTCATAGGTTCTATAAAGTATGCTATGCTGTGAATCAGACCTATTGTATACCTTGCTCTGAGTTTGACAAAGGAATACAATTTTGATCTAATAGTAGATCACTGGACAGCGGTCAAGAATATCCTTAGTGAGGACTAAGGAGATGTTTCTCGATTATGGAGGTGATAAAAGAGTTCGTCATAAAAGTTACAACGATGCAAGCTTTTACACCAATCCATATGACTCTAAGTCTCAATCTGGATACATATTAAAAGTGGGAGCAATTAGCTAGAGTAGCTCCGTGCAGAGCATTGTGGACATAGAATATTTGCGAAATACATACGGCTCTGAATATGACAGACCCGTTGACTAAGCTTCTCTCACAAGCAAAACATGATCATACCTTAGTACTCTTTTGGGTGTAAATCACATAGCAATGTGAACTAGATTATTGACTCTAGTAAACCCTTTGGGTGTTGATCACATGATGATGTGAACTATGGGTATTAATCACATGCAGATGTGAATATTGGTGTTAAATCACATAGCGATGTGAACTAGATTATTGACTCTAGTGCAAGTGGGAGACTGAAGGAAAGATGCCCTAGAGGCAATAATAAAGTTATTATTTATTTCCTTTTTTCATGATAAATATTTATTATTCATGCTAGAATTGTATTAACCGGAAACATGATATATGTGTGAATACATAGACAAACATATAGTCACTAGTATGCCTCTACTTGACTAGCTCATTAATCAAAGATGGTTATGTTTCCTAACCATAGACATGTGTTGTCATTTGATTAATGGGATCGCATCATTAGGAGAATGATGTGATTGACATGACCCATTCCGTTAGCCTAGCACTTGATCGTTTAGTATGTTGCTATTGCTTTCTTCATGACTTATACATGTTCCTGTAACTATGAGATTATGCAACTCCCGTTTACCGGAGGAACACTTTGGGTGCTACCAAACGTCACAACGTAACTGGGTGATTATAAAGGAGTACTACAAGTGTCTCCAAAGGTACATGTTGGGTTGGCGCATTTCGAGATTAGGTTTTGTCACTCCGATTGTCGGAGAGGTATCTCTGGGCCCTCTCGGTAATGCACATCACTATAATCCTTGCAAGCAATGTAGCTAATGAGTTAGTTACGGAATGATGCATTACGTAACGAGTAAAGAGACTTGCCGGTAACGAGATTGAACTAGGTATTGGATACCGACGATCAAATCTCGGGCAAGTAACATACCGATGACAAAGGGAACAACGTATGTTGTTATGCGGTTTGACCGATAAAGATCTTCGTAGAATATGTGGGAGCCAATATGGGCATCCAGGTCCCGCTATTGGTTATTGACCGGAAACAAGTTCTAGGTCATGTCTACATAGTTCTCGAACCCGTAGGGTCCGCACGCTTAATGTTTCGTTGACGATATAGTATTATATGAGTTATGTATGTTGGTGACCGAATGTTGTTCGGAGTCCCGGATAAGATCATGGACATGATGAGGAACTCTGGAATGGTCCGGAGATAAAGTTTGATATATGGGATAATAGTGTTTGATCTCCAGAAGGGTTCCGGAATTCACCGGAAGGGGTTCCGGATGTTTCCCGAAATGTTTGGGTACGAGAACACGTTATTTGGGCCAAAGGGGAAAGCCCACGAGGCTTATGGAAAGTGCAAAAGGAAGTTTTGCGGAGACCAGAGGCTAGACGCCAGGAACCCTAGCGTCTAGGGGGTAGACGCCGGGAACCCTGGCGTCTAGTCCTGGAGTCCGTGTAGGACTCTTGCCTTTCGGGCAAAACCGACTTTGAGGAGGCTTTTACTCCAAGTTTCGACCCCAGGGCTCAACATATAAATAGAGGGGTAGGGCTAGCACCAAAGACACATCAAGAAACACCAAGCCGTGTGCCGGCAACCCCGTCCCCTCTAGTTTATCCTCCGTCATAGTTTCCGTAGTGCTTAGGCGAAGCCCTACGGAGATTGTTCTTCACCAACACCGTCACCACGCCGTCGTGCTGCCGAAACTCATCTACTACTTCGCCCGTCTTGCTGGATCGAGAAGGCGAGGACGTCATCGAGCTGAACGTGTGCAGAACTCGGAGGTGCCGTGCGTTCGGTACTTGGATCGGTCGGATCGTGAAGACGTACGACTACATCAACCGCGTTGATAAACGCTTCCGCTTAGCGATCTTCAAGGGTATGAAGATACACTCCTCCTCTCGTTGCTATGCCATGACCATGATCTTGCGTGTACGTAGGAATTTTCTTGAAATTACTATGTTCCCCAACACCACCAACCGGGACCAAAGGCCTTGCGCTGCACGCGGCCAAAAGTTTAGTCCCACCTCGCTAGTTGAGAGGGGCTCGGAGTGGTTTATAAGCCCTACTGCGGCTGCCCTCTCGAGCTCCTCTCAAATGCAGGCTTACGGGCCTAATGTCACACTATGCTGTCTGAGCTCCAGGTGTTCGGCTGGCTTGTTTTGGAGGCCTTCCCCTTGTAGGCTGTTGTGTAGCATGGTATTGTGAAGCTTGCTAGGAGGTTTGTGTTTGTGTTGCTTGCTGTGAAGATTGGGCCCTCCCCCTGTAGCAGTTTCTTTTTCTTTTGCCACTCTTTTAGATGTCCTTGGAGGATTTTTCTACAAAACAAATAGCAATTGTTAGTTGTTTCACATAGCTGAAAAGAAACTTGAAATTTCAAGAAGAAATCTTCAATAATAAAGTAGAAAAATCATTTACACACTTTTATTTCCTTTTTCCTCTTATTCTTGTACTTTCCTTTGTTGGGGTTTGTATTGCATTTCCTCATGTTATGCCCAGGTTGCCCACATAGACTACACTTGATCTTTGTCCCAATCTTAGATAATTTGTGTGCATGTTTAGGAGGATCATCACTTCCCCTCCTTCTCTCTATCCTAGGCCTCCCAGGCATTTGCACATAGTCAGGAACTAAAGGCCTTGGTCTGTCAACGATTGGCCAGCTGGGCATGCCCTCCGTTGGCATCATACAGTGTTCATAGGTCCTCTTGTAGGCCTCAATGCTGTAGAAAGGTGCAATAAGTGATTCAATGTCATCAGGACCACATTGTGAAGCTGCAAGAGCATGAACACATATAATTCCTGACAATTGCCAATATCTACAAGAACATGTCCTTGCTTGCTTGTCAACTTTGCATGCATGCTGTCCTAACTTCACCTCATATCCATCTTTCCCATTTCATATTGTCTCACACTTCTCATTTAGTTGTATCAACTTGTCCACCTTTTTGAGGATTTCTGGACAAATTGTCCCATTCCATTTAACAGGCATAGCTCTGTTCACTTGAATCCTTACTCTCACCTTTGCTCTAATTGCTTCAAACATGCTGATAATAGGAAGTCCTTTGTATTCTACTATCCAGTTGTTAAAGCTTTCACACATATTGTTATCTACTGAATCACAACATGATCCTTCTCTGAACCATGCTCTACACTAATGCTCTGGCTCTGACTGCATCATATCTCTTGCTCCATCTGGTGTGAGCTGAGCAAGCTTTGCTCTGTTTAAATTGAATTGTACTCTGTTTGAGGATTTTGCACAAGCCAAAAACCTCTTCTGGTATGATTGATCCCTATGCTTTTTCTTCCAGTTAGCATAAATATGCCTAGCACAATTTCTATGTTCAGCATTTGGTACAACCTTGGAGATAGCATTGATAAGACCTTTCTGCTGATCTGATATGAACACCCATCCTTCACCTTGATTTGAAATCTCCAAGTCTTTATTTATCAATGCCATAAACCAGAACCAGGAGTCCTTATTTTCTACTTCAACAGCAGCCCAAGCAATGGGATACATTTGCCCATTTGCATCTCTTCCAAGAGCACACAATAGTTCTCCACTTTGAGCCCCCTTAAAGAAGAAACCATCCATTCCCACAACTTTCCTGCACCCTTCTATGAAACCTCTCTTGCAGGCCTGAAAGCACACATACAACCTTTGAAAAACAGGGATAGTTTCTTTAGGATTAAGCACTACTGCAACAGTGATGCTTGGATTGCTCCTCATTATTTCTAGCTGGTAATTAAACACCCTTGCATATTCTTCATGCATTGCTTCTCTAACTCTGTTTCTGACTATTTATTTTGCTTTCTTTATCTTGGAAACATGCACATCTACAAACAACTCCAACCTGATAGTGGCCTTAATAGATTTCACTTTCCAGCCTGGATTGGCCTTCATGATTCTCTCATACTTATGTGCAATTCTAGGAGCAGTTACCAACATGTTGTCTCTCCTCTGTGGGCATATATGGTTGTCTACAAGTGTAATGACCACCAACATATGACACACACTTCCTTGACTTCTCAAATTGGCCATTGTAAAAGAAATGAATGCCTAACCAATCTAGCTCATCCATTGCTTAACCTACAGCAAGCAATGAACAATTAGAACCTAAAGACATGAGCTTTTTCTACTTTCTACAGCAACTAGAGCAGATAACAACTATAGCAACTGCAGCAAGTAGAGCGGGAATGGGATGGGACTCACCTTAGTTCGTCTGCGCCGCCGCGGAACCAGTCTGACCCCTCCCTACAGCATCGGTCGCAACCTCGTCGACGGAGGCATCGAACTAGGGTTTGAGGAAGGGGGCAGGATAGCGGCCGTGGGAGAAGCAACACCTCGGGAAAGATTCGTCGGATGCACCGCTGCCGTAGCTGCCAACAGCACTCCGACCAGCCTTGCTCGCCTCAGATCACCGCTGCCTCGATAGGGCCAGCGACGGCCACAGAGAGGGGAGAGGAATGGGGATTTTTTTGGTTCGAATTGAACCTGCGCCGCATCTCTATCCAGCCCGACTTGACAAGAGGGCCCCACCGAGTCAAAACCACTGTTGACCACTGCCACATCAGCCGCGGGTGAAGACAAACCGGCCAGGGTTTTTTGTGTGTCCGGTTTTGGTTTGTTTAGGGGGTGGAAGAAGCCGAAAATAAGATCAGGAGGTAAAGTGAACCACCCACTTTATTCAGGGTAGTAAAATGGTCTTTTTTCTTTATCAAATACTTGTTCAATATTTTTCAAATATTTGTTCAACAGTTTTATATACATGATCAACATTTTTCAAAATACTTGTTCAACATTTTTCAAATACTTGCCCAACATGTTCAAAATATTTGTTCAAGATCTTTCAAATATTTTTTGAAGAGTGTTTTGTGTAATATATATATTTAGAATATTTTAGAGTATAAACAAAAGAAAAATAAAAGGTGCGGATGGACTAGGCCTCTCACAAGGATAAGTATTTGTTGGGGAACGTAGTAATTTCAAAATTTTCCTACGCACACGCAAGATCATGGTGATGCATAGCAATGAGAGGGAAGAGTGTGTCCACGTATCCTCGTAGACCGAAAGCGGAAGCGTTATGACAACGCGGTTGATGTAGTCGTACGTCTTCACGATCCGACCGATCCAAGCACCGAACGTACGGCACCTCCGTGTTCTGCACACGTTCAGCTCGATGACGATCCCCGGACTCCGATCCAGCAGGGTGTCGGGGATGAGTTCCGTCAGCACGACGGCGTGGTGACGATGATGATGTTCTACTGACGCAGAGCTTCACCTAAACTCCGCGACGATATGACCGAGGTGGAATATGGTGGAGGGGGGCACCGCACACGGCTAAGGAACGATCACGAAGATCAACTTGTGTGTCCTAGGGTGCCCCCCTGCCTCCGCATATAAAGGAGCAAGGGGGGAGGCTGGCCGGCCCTTGTGGGCGCGCCAAGGAGGAGTCCTCCTCCTCCTAGTAGGAGTAGGACTCCCTCTTTCCTACTCCTACTAGGAGGGGAAAGGAAGGGAGAGAGGGAGAGGGAAAGAGGGGGGCGCCGCCCCCCCTCTCCTAGTCCAATTCAGACCAGAGGGGGAGGGAGCGCGCGGCCCATCCTGGCTGCCCCTCTCTCTCTCCACTAAAGCCCATAAGGCCCAATACTCCTCCCGGGGGGAGTTCCGGTAACCCTCCGGCACTCCGGTTTTCTCCGAAATCACCCGGAACACTTCCGGTGTCCGAATATAGTCATCCAATATATCGATCTTTATGTCTCAACCATTTCGAGACTCCTCGTCATGTCCGTGATCACATCCGGGACTCCGAACAACCTTCGGTACATCAAAACTTACAAACTCATAATAAAACTGTCATCGTAATGTTAAGCGTGCGGACCCTATGGGTTGGAGAACTATGTAGACATGACCTAGAACTGTTTACAGTCAATAACCAATAGTGGAACCTGGATGTTCATATTGGCTCCTACATATTCTACGAAGATCTTTATCGGTCAAACCGCATAAAAACATACGTTGTTCCCTTTGTCATCGGTATGTTACTTGCCCGAGATTCGATCGTCGGTATCCAATACCTAGTTCAATCTCGTTACCGACAAGTCTCTTTACTCGTTCCATAATACATCATCCCGTAACTAACTCATTAGTTACAATGCTTGCAAGGCTTAAGTGATGTGTATTACCGAGAGGGCCCAGAGATACCCGACAATCGGAGTGACAGAACCTAATCTCGAAATACGCCAACCCAACATGTACCTTCGGAGACACCTGTAGAGCACCTTTATAATCACCCAGTTACGTTGTGACGTTTGGTAGCACACAAAGTGTTCCTCCGGTAAACGGGAGTTGCATAATCTCATAGTCATAGGAACATGTATAAGTCATGAAGAAAGCAATAGCAACATACTAAACGATCAAGTGCTAAGCTAACGGAATGGGTCAAGTCAATCACATCATTCTCCTAATGATGTGATCCCGTTAATCAAAGGACAACTCATGTCTATGGCTAGGAAACTTAACCATCTTTGATTCAACGAGCTAGTCAAGTAGAGGCATACTAGTGACACTATGTTTGTCTATGTTTTCACACATGTATTATGTTTCC
Organism: Triticum aestivum; assembly: GCF_018294505.1. NCBI lineage: Eukaryota > Viridiplantae > Streptophyta > Magnoliopsida > Poales > Poaceae > Triticum > Triticum aestivum. The sequence goes on from NC_057813.1 coordinate 722,847,274, forward strand.
GGTTAATACAATTCTAGCATGAATAATAAACATTTATCATGATATAAGGAAATAAATAATAACTTTATTATTGCCTCTAGGGCATATTTCCTTCAGTCTCCCACTCGCACTAGAGTCAATAATCTAGTTCACATCGCCATGTGATTTAACACCAATATTCATATCTGTATATGATTAACACCCATAGTTCACATCGTCATGTGACCACCACCCAAAAGGTTTACTAGAGTCAATAATCTAGTTCACATCGCTATGTGATTAACACCCAAAAGAGTACTAAGGTGTGATCATGTTTTGCTCGTGAGAGAGGCTTAGTCAACGGGTCTGTCATATTTAGAGCCGTATGTATTTTGCAAATATTCTATGTCTACAATGTTCTGCACGGAGCTACTCTAGCTAATTGCTCCCACTTTCAATATGTATCCAGATTGAGACTTAGAGTCATCTGGATCGGTGTATAAGTTTGCACCGATGTAACTCTTTACGATGGGCTCTTTTTATCACCTCCATAATCGAGAAATGTTTCCTTAGTCCTCACTAAGGATATTCTTGACCAATGTCCAGTGATCTACTCCTAGATCACTATTGTACTCCTTTGCCAAATTCAGAGCAAGGTATACAATAGGTCTGGTACATTGCATAACATACTTTATAGAACCTATGACTGAGGCATGGGGAATGACTTTCATTCTCTTTTCTATTCTCTGCCGTGGTCAGGATTTGAGTCTTACTCAGTTTCACACCTTTGCAACACAGGCAAGAACTCTTTCTTTGACTGTTCCATTTTGAACTACTTCAAAATCTTGACAAGGTATATACTTATTGAAAAACTAATCAAGCGTCTTGATCTATCTCAATAGATTTTGATGCTCAATATGTATGTAGCTTTAATGAGGTCTTTTTTTAAAGAACTCCTTTCAAATACTCCTTTATGCTTTCTAAAAAAAATCTACATCATTTCTGATCAACTCACATATATTTATCAGAAAGGCGGTAGTGCTCCCACTCACTTTATTGTAAATACAGGCTTCACCGCAAGTCTGTATAAAACTATATACTTTGATCAACTTATCAAAGCGTATATTCCAACTCTGAGATGCTTGCACCAGTCCATAGATAGATCGCTGGAGTTTGCACATTTTGTTAGCACCTTTAGGATTGACAAAACCTTCTGGTTGTATCATATACAACTCTTCTTTAATAAATCCATTATGGAATGTAGTTTTGACATCCATTTGCCAAATTTCATAAAATGTGGCAATTGCTAACATGATTCGGACAAACTTTTAAGCATCGATACGAGTGAGAAAATCTCATTGTATTCAACACCTTGAACTTTGTCAAAAACCTTTTTTGACAAGTCTAGCTTTGTAGATAGTAACACTACTATCAGCGTCCGTCTTCCTCTTGAAGATCCATTTATTTTCTATGGCTTGCCGATCATTGGGCAAGTCCACCAAAGTCCACACTTTGTTCTCATACATGGATCCCATCTCAGATTTCATGGCTGTCGGTGTCAAAACTGGCGGTCTCGGGTAGGGGGTCCCGAACTGTGCGTCTAAGAGGATGGTAACAAGAGACAAGGGACACGATGTTTTTACCCAGGTTCGGGCCCTCTTGATGGAGGTAAAACCCTACTCCTGCTTGATTAATATTGATGATATGGGTAGTACAAGAGTAGATCTACCACGAGATCAGAGAGGCTAAACCCTAGAAGCTAGCCTATGGTATGATTGTTGTTCGTCCTACGGACTAAAACCCTCCAGTTTATATAGGCATCGGATAGGGTTAGGGATACACAGAGTCGGTTACAATGGTAGGAGATCTACATATCCGTATCGCCAAGCTTGCCTTCCACACCAAGGAAAGTCCCATCCGGACACGAGACGAAGTCTTCAATCTTGTATCTTCATAGTCCAGGAGTCCGGCCAAAGATGATAGTTCGGCTATCCGGACACCCCCTAGTCCAGGACTCCCTCAGTAGCCCCTGAACCGGGCTTCAATGATGACGAGTCCGACGCGCATATTGTCTTCGGCATTGCAAGGCGGGTTCCTCCTCCGAATACTTCATAGAAGATTTTGAACACAAGGACAGTGTCCGGCTCTGCAAAATAATTTCCACATAACACCGTAGAGAGAATAATATTCACACAAAATCAATCTGCTGACGTATTCTGCAGCGTGCCATCACGCCATGGCCAAGTCTTTGTTTGAATCATTTTTTACTGTGCCGCCTCAGCGCGTTTAGCGAGGCGGTTTCCTTGGCACGTCTTGTCAAAGCAGAGATCGTGTCCCTATTGGAAATATGCCCTAGAGGCAATAATAAAAGGATTATTATTATATTTCCTTGTTCGTGATAATTGTCTTTTATTCATGCTATAATTGTATTATCCGGAAATCGTGATACACGTGTGAATACATAGACCACAATATGTCCCTAGTGAGCCTCTAGTTGACTAGCTCGGTGATCAATAGATAGTCATGGTTTCCTGACTATGGATATTGGATGTCATTGATAACGGGATCACATCATTAGGAGAATGATGTGATGGACAAGACCCAATCCTAAGCATAGCACAAGATCATGTAGTTCGTTTTGCTAGAGCTTTTCCAATGTCAAGTATCCTTTCCTTAGACCATGAGATCGTGTAACTCCCGGAGACCGTAGGAGTGCTTTGGGTGTACCAAACGTCACAACGCAACTGGGTGAATATAAAGGTGCACTACAGGTATCTCCGAAAGTGTCTGTTGGGTTGACACGGATCGGGACTGGGATTTTTCACTCCGTATGACGGAGAGGTATCTCTAGGCCCACTCGGTAATGCATCATCATAATGAGCTCAAAGTGACCAAGTGTTTGGTCACGGGATCATGCATTACAGTACACGTAAAGTGACTTGCCGGTAACGAGATTGAACGAGGTATTGGGATACCGACGATCGAATCTCGGGGAAGTAACGTACCGATTGACAAAGGGAATTGTATACGGGGTTGCTTGAATCGACATCGTGGTTCATCCGATGAGATCATCGAGGAGCATGTGGGAGCCAACATGGGTATCCAGATCCCGCTGTTGGTTATTGACCGGAGAACCGTCTCGGTCATGTCTGCATGTCTCCCGAACCCGTAGGGTCTACACACTTAAGGTTCGGTGACGCTAGGGTTGTATGAATATGAGCATGCAGCAAACCAAAAGTTGTTCGGAGTCACGGATGAGATCCCGGACGGCACGAGGAGTTCCGGAATGGTCCGGAGGTAAAGAATTATGTATAGGAAGTGCTGTTTCGGCCATCGGGAGAGTTTCGGGGGTCACTGGTATTGTACCGGGACCACCTGAAGGGTCCCGGGGGTCCACCGGGTGGGGCCACCTATCCCGGAGGGCCCCGTGGGCTGAAGTGGGGAGGGAACCAGCCCCTAGTGGGCTGGTGCGCCTCCCCCTTGGCCCCCCCTGCGCCTAGGGTTGGAAACCCTAGGGTGGGGGGGGGCGCACCACTTGCCTTGGGGGGCACTCCACCCCCCTGGCCGCCGCCCCCTTGGGAGTTTCCCATCTGCAGGGCCAGCGTCCCCCCTAGGGGCCTATATAAAGGAGGGGGGGAGGGAGGGCAGTCGCACCCTGCATCTTGGCGCCTCCCTCTCCCCTGCTACACCTCTCCCTCTCGCAGAAGCTCGGCGAAGCCCTGCTGGGGTGACTGCTGCATCCACCACCACGCCGTCGTGCTGCTGGATCTTCATCAACCTCTCCTTCCCCCTTGCTTGATCAAGAAGGAGGAGACGTCACGCTGACCGTACGTGTGTTGAATGCGGAGGTGCCATCCGTTCGGTGCTAGGATCTCCGGTGATTTGGATCACGACGAGTACGACTCCCTCAACCCCGTTCTCTTGAACGCTTCTGCTCGCGATCTACAAAGGTATGTAGATGCATTCCGATCACTCGTTGCTAGATGAACTCATAGATGGATCTTGGTGAATGTAGGATTTTTTTTATTTTATGCAATGTTACCCAACAGTGGCATCATGAGCTAGGTCTATGCGTAGTTCTCTATTGCACGAGTAGAACACAATTTGTTGTGGGCGTAGATGTTGTAAACTTTCTTGCCGCTACTAGTCTTATCTTGCTTCAGCGGTATTGTGGGATGAAGCGGCCAGGACCGACCTTACACGTACGCTTATGTGAGACAGGTTCCACCGACTGACATGCACTAGTTGCACAAAGTGGCTAGCGGGTGTCTGTCTCTCCCACTTTAGTTGGAGCGGATTCGATGAAAAGGGTCCTTATGAAGGGTAAATAGAAGTTGACAAATCACGTTGTGGCTTTCACGTAGGTAAGAAAACGTTCTTGCTAGAACCCTATTGCAGCCACGTAAAACTTGCAACAACAATTAGAGGACGTCTAACTTGTTTTTGCAGCAAGTGTTTTGTGATGTGATATGGCCAAAGTTGTGATGAATGATGAATGATATATGTGATGTATGAGATCATGTTCTTGTAATAGGAATCACGACTTGCATGTCGATGAGTATGACAACCGGCAGGAGCCATAGGAGTTGTCTTTATTTTTTTGTATGACCTACGTGTCATTGAGAAACGCCATGTAAATTACTTTACTTTATTGCTAAATGTGTTAGCCATAGTAGTAGAAGTAATAGTTGGCGAGCAACTTCATGGAGACACGATGATGGAGATCATGGTGTCATGCCAGTGACAAGATGATCATGGAGCCCCGAAGATGGAGATCAAAGGAGCTATATGATATTGGCCATATCATGTCACTACTATATAATTGCATGTGATGTTTATTATGTTTATGCATCTTGTTTACTTAGAACGACGGTAGTAAATAAGATGATCCCTTAAAATAATTTCAAGAAAGTGTTCTCCCTAACTGTGCACCATTGCTAAAGTTCGTCGTTTCGAAGCACCACGTGATGATCGGGTGTGATAGATCCTTACGTTCACATACAATGGGTGTAAGACAATTTTACACATGCAAAACACTTAGGTTAACTTGACGAGCCTAGCATGTACAGACATGGCCTCGGAACACAAGATACCGAAAGGTCGAACATGAGTCGTATGGAAGATACGATCAACATGGAGATGTTCACCGATGATGACTAGTCCGTCTCACGTGATGATCGGACACGGCCTAGTCGACTCGGATCATGTAACACTTAGATGACTAGAGGGATGTCAAATCTGAGTGGGAGTTCTTTAAATAATTTGATTAGATGAACTTAATTATCATGAACTTTAGTCTAAAATCTTTGCAAAATGTCTTGTAGATCAAATGGCCAACGCTCATGTCACCATGAACTTCAACGCGTTCCTAGAGAAAACCAAGCTGAAAGATGATGGCAGCAACTATTCGGACTGGGTCCGGAACCTGAGGATCATCCTCATAGCTGCCAAGAAACAATATGTCCTAGAAGCACCGCTAGGTGATGCACCCATCCCAGAGAACCAATACGTTATGAATGCTTGGCAGTCTTGTGCTGATGATTACTCCCTCGTTCAGTGCGGCATGCTTTACAGCTTAGAACCGGGGCTCCAAAAGCGTTTTGAGCAACACGGAGCATATGAGATGTTCGAAGAGCTGAAACTAGTTTTCCAAGCTCATGCCCGGGTCGAGAGATATGAAGTCTCCGACAAGTTCTATAGTTGTAAGATGGAGGAAAATAGTTCTGTCAGTGAGCACATACTCAAAATGTCTGGGTAGCATAACCGCCTGTCCCAGCTGGACATCAACCTCCCGGACGAGGCGGTCATTGACAGAATCCTTCAGTCGCTCCCACCGAGCTACAAGAGCTTTGTGATGAACTACAATATGCAGGGGATGGTGAAAACTATTCCTGAAGTATTTTCAATGCTGAAGTCAGCACAGGTAGAAATCAAGAAGGAGCATCAAGTGTTGATGGTCAATAAAACCACTAAGTTCAGGAAGGGCAAGGGTAAGAAGAACTTCAAGAAGGACGGCAAGGATGTTGCCGTGCCTGGTAAGCCAGTTGCCAGGAAGAAGTCAGGCAATGGACCCAAGCCTGAGACTGAATGTTTTTATTGCAAAGGGAAGGGTCACTGGAAGCGAACTGCCCCAAATACTTAGCAGACAAGAATGCCGGCAACACTAAAGGTATATTTGATGTACATGTAATTGATCTGTACCTTACCAGTACTCGTACTAACTCCTGTGTATTTGATACCGGTGCCGTTGCTCATATATGTAACTCACAGCAGGAGCTGCGGAATAAGCGGAGACTGGCGAAGGACGAGGTGACGATGCGCGTCGGGAATGGTTCCAAGGTCGATGTGATCGCCGTCGGCACGCTACCTCTACATTTACCTACGGGATTAGTTTTAAACCTCAATAATTGTTATTTAGTGCCAAGTTTGAGCATGAACATTGTATCAGGATCTCGTTTAATACGAGATGGCTACTCATTTAAATCTGAGAATAATGGTTGTTCTATTTATATGAGAGAAATGTTTTATGGTCATGCTCCGATGGTCAGTGGTTTATTCTTAATGAATCTCGAACATAATGTTACACATATTCATAGTGTGAATACCAAAAGATGTAAAGTTGATAACGATAGTCCCACATACTTGTGGCACTGCCGCCTTGGTCACATTGGTGTCAAGCGCATGAAGAAGCTCCATGCTGATGGACTTTTAGAGTCTCTCGATTGTGAATCATTTGACACATGCGAACCATGCCTTATGGGCAAAATGACCAAGACTCCGTTCTCCGGAACAATGGACCGAGCAACCAACTTATTGGAAATCATACATACCGATGTGTGCGGTCCAATGAGCGTTGAGGCTCGCGGAGGATATCGTTATGTTCTCACTCTCACAGATGACTTAAGAAGATATGGGTATGTCTACTTGATGAAACACAAGTCTGAGACCTTTGAAAAGTTCAAGGAATTTCAGAATGAGGTAGAGAATCAACGTGACCGAAAAATAAAGTTCTTATGATCAGATCGTGGAGGAGAATATTTAAGTCACGAATTTGGTACACACTTAAGGAAATGTGGAATCGTTTCACAACTCACGCCGCCTGGAACACCTCAGCGTAACGGTGTGTCCGAACGTCATAATCGCACTCTATTGGATATGGTGCGATCTATGATGTCTCTTACTGATTTACCGCTATCATTTTGGGGATACGCTCTAGATACAGCTACATTCACTTTGAATAGGGCACCGTCTAAATCTGTTGAGACGACACCGTATGAATTATGGTTTGGGAAGAAACCTAAGCTGTCGTTTCTAAAAGTTTGGGGATGCGATGCTTATGTCAAGAAACTTCAACCTGAAAAGCTCGAACCCAAGTCGGAAAAATGCGTCTTCATAGGATACCCTAAGGAAACCATTGGGTATACCTTCTACCTTAGATCCGAAGGCAAGATCTTTGTTGCCAAGAACGGATCCTTACTTGAAAAGGAGTTTCTCTCGAAAGGAGTAAGTGGGAGGAAAGTAGAACTCGATGAAGTACTACCTCTTGAACCGAAAAGTAGTGCAGCTCAGGAAAATGTTCCTGTGGTGCCTACACCGACTAGAGAGGAAATTAATGATGATGATCAAGGTACTTCGGATCAAGTTGCTACTGAACTTCGTAGGTCCACAAGGACACGTTCCACACCAGAGTGGTATGGCAACCCTGTCCTGGAAATCATGTTGTTGGACAACGGTGAACCTTCGAACTATGAAGAAGCGATGGCGAGCCCAGATTCCAACAAATGGCTTGAAGCCATGCAATCCGAGATAGGATCCATGTATGAAAACAAAGTATGGACTTTGACAGACTTGCCCGATGATCAGCGAGCGATAGAAAACAAATGGATCTTTAAGAAGAAGACGGACGCGGATGGTAATGTTACCATCTATAAAGCTCGACTTGTCGCTAAAGGTTATCGGCAAGTTCAAGGGATTGACTACGATGAGACTTTTTCTCCCGTAGCAAAGCTGAAGTCCGTCCGAATCATGTTAGCAATTGTCGCATACTATGATTATGAGATATGGCAAATGGACGTCAAAACGGCATTCCTTAACGACTATCTTAAGGAAGAACTGTATATGATGCAGCCAGAAGGTTTTTTCGACCCTAAGAATTCTAACAAGGTATGGCAGCTCCAGCGATCCATTTATGGGCTGGTGCAAGCATCTCGGAGTTGGAACATTCGCTTTGATGAGATGATCAAAGCATTTGGGTTTATGCAGACTTATGGAGAAGCCTGCGTTTACAAGAAAGTGAGTGGGAGCTCTTTAGCATTTCTCATATTATATGTAGATGACATACTTTTGATGGGAAATGATATAGAACTTTTGGACAGCATTAAGGCCTACTTGAATAAGAGTTTTTTCAATGAAGGACCTTGGAGAAGCTGCTTACATATTAGGCATCAAGATCTATAGGGATAGATCGAGACGCCTCATAGGTCTTCCACAAAGCACATACCTTGATAAGATATTGAAGAAGTTCAAAATGTATCAGTCCAAGAAAGGGTTCTTGCCTGTATTACTAGGTGTGAAATTGAGCTCGGCTCAATGTCTGACCACGGCAGAAGATATAGAAGAGATGAGTGTCATCCCCTATGCCTCAGCCATAGGGTCTATTATGTATGCCATGCTGTGTACCAGACCTGATGTAAACCTTGCCGTAAGTTTGGTAGGAAGGTACCAAAGTAATCCCGGCAAGGAACACTGGACAGCGGTCAAGAATATCCTGAAGTACCTGAAAAGGACTAAGGACACGTTTCTCGTTTATGGAGGTGACGAAGAGCTCGTCGTAAAGGGATACATCGACGCTAGCTTCGACACAGATCTGGATGACTCTAAGTCACAAACCGGATACGTGTATATGTTGAATGGTGGAGCAGTGAGCTGGTGCAGCTGCAAGCAGAGCGTCGTGGCGGGATCTACATGTGAAGCGGAGTACATGGCAGCCTCGGTGGCAGCACATGAAGCAATTTGGGTGAAGGAGTTCATCACCGACCTAGGAGTCATACCCAATGTGTCGGGGCCGATCAAACTCTTCTGTGACAACACTGGAGCTATTGCACTTGCCAAGGATCCCAGGTTTCACAAGAAGACCAGGCACATCAAGCGTCGCTTCAACTCCATTCGTGAAAATGTTCAAGATGGAGACATAGATATTTGCAAAGTGCATACGGATCTGAACGTCGCAGATCCGTTGACTAAACCTCTTCCGCAAGGAAAACATGATCAACACCAGAACTCTATGGGTGTTCGATTCATCACAATGTAACTAGATTATTGACTCTAGTGCAAGTGGGAGACTATTGGAAATATGCCCTAGAGGCAATAATAAAAGGATTATTATTATATTTCCTTGTTCGTGATAATTGTCTTTTATTCATGCTATAATTGTATTATCCGGAAATCGTGATACACGTGTGAATACATAGACCACAATATGTCCCTAGTGAGCCTCTAGTTGACTAGCTCGGTGGTCAATAGATAGTCATGGTTTCCTGACTATGGATATGGGATGTCATTGATAACAGGATCTCATCATTAGGAGAATGATGTGATGGACAAGACCCAATCCTAAGCATAGCACAAGATCGTGTAGTTCGTTTTGCTAGAGCTTTTCCAATGTCAAGTATCCTTTCCTTAGACCATGAGATCGTGTAACTCCCGGATACCGTAGGAGTGCTTTGGGTGTACCAAACGTCACAAAGTAACTGGGTGACTATAAAGGTGCACTACAGGTATCTCCGAAAGTGTCTGTTGGGTTGACACGGATCGAGACTGGGATTTGTCACTCCGTATGACAGAGAGGTGTCTCTGGGCCCACTCGGTAATGCATCATTATAATGAGCTCAAAGTGAGCAAGTGTTTAGTCACGGGATCATGCATTACGGTACGAGTAAAGTGACTTGCCGGTAACGAGATTGAACGAGGTATTGGGATACTGACGATCGAATCTCGAGCAAGTAACGTACCAATTGACAAAGGGAATTGTATACGGGGTTGCTTGAATCCTCGACATCGTGGTTCATCCGATGAGATCATCGAGGAGCATGTGGGAGCCAACATGGGTATCCAGATCCCGCTGTTGGTTATTGACCGGAGAACCGTCTCGGTCATGTCTGCATGTCTCCCGAACCCGTAGGGTCTACACACTTAAGGTTCAGTGACGCTAGGGTTGTATGAATATGAGTATGCAGCAAACCGAAAGTTGTTCGGAGTCCCGTATGAGATCCCGGACGTCACGAGGAGTTCCGGAATGGTCCGGAGGTAAAGAATTATATATAGGAAGTGTTGTTTCGGCCATCGGGAGAGTTTTGGGGGTCACCGGTATTGTACCGGGACCACCGGAAGGGTCCCGGGGGTCCACCAGGTGGGGCCACCTATCCCGGAGGGCCCCGTGGGCTGAAGTGGGGAGGGAACCAGCCCCTAGTGGGCTGGTGCGCCTCCCCCTTGGGCCCCCCTGGGCCTAGGGTTGGAAACCCTAGGGTGGGGGGGGGGGGGCGCACCACTTGCCTTGGGGGGTACTCCACCCCCCTGGCCGCCGCCCCCTTGGGAGTTTCCCATCTGCAGGGCCGTTGCCCCCCCTGGGGGCCTATATAAAGGAGGGGGGAGGGAGGGCAGCCACACCCTGCATCTTGGCGCCTCCCTCTCCCCTGCTACACTTCTCCCTCTCGCAGAAGCTTGGCGAAGCCCTGCTGCGGTGACTGTTGCATCCACCACCACGCCGTCGTGCTGCTGGATCTTCATCAACCTCTCCTTCCCCCTTGCTGGATCAAGAAGGAGGAGACGTCACGCTGACCGTACGTGTGTTGAACGCGGAGGTGCCGTCTGTTCGGCGCTAGGATCTCCGGTGATTTGGATCACGACGAGTACGACTCCCTCAACCCCGTTCTCTTGAACGCTTCCGCTCGCGATCTACAAAGGTATGTAGATGCACTCCGATCACTCGTTGCTAGGTGAACTCATAGATGGATCTTGGTGAACGTAGGAATTTTTTTTATTTTATGCAACGTTACCCAACAGTCCCCTTATTCCAGGATTCTCATCAATACAGACGTGGGTAACCCAAGCGCGCCATTGATTACGGCGCTTGGAAGATAAGAGAGTTTTACCAGGCTGGTGGGGGCGCTTAGTTGCGTCCGTCCATATAAGGGGATAAGGATCCACCTTTTCACCTACGCCTTCTTCCTCCTTTGCTTATCCATTTCCACGCACTCAAGCTCCAGCGCTCAAGTCCGCACATCTCTCCTCAACCTTCTCCAGCATGTCCGGAGCGGGAGGCAAGTGGATGGCCTCCTCCGTCACGGAGGGGCACATCACAAGACCGCGGGAGGCCGGATACTTGTCCGGCGACATCGCGTGTCGGCTCCCCACCAAGGGGCAGCTCATCCCCACCCCCAGGCCCCATGAGAGGGTGGTGTTCCTCACCCACTTCCTCCGCGGACTAGGTTTTCCACTTCACCCATTTGTCCGGGGGCTCATGTTCTACTACGGCCTGGATTTCCACGATATGGCCCCAAACTTCATCCTCAATATCTCGACGTTTACCATCGTGTGCGAGGCCTTCCTCTGCATCCAGCCCCACTTTGGCTTATGGTTGAAGACCTTTAGCGTCAAGCCGAAGATAGTGGGCGGCCAACAAGTGAAGTGCGGAGGCGCCATGGCGGGCAGGATGCCCAACGTCACATGGCTTGAGGGCTCCTGCGTGGAGACCATAAAGGGGTGGCAATCGGGGTGGTTCTACATCACTGAGCCGCGCGACTCCAAATGGGCGGCGGCCCCCGAATTCAGATCTGGCTCCCCCACCCGGCTCACATCATGGAAAGAGACGGGCCTGACGTGGGGTGATTCGGAAGAGCTGGCCGGACTCCAAACCTGTGTCCGAAACCTGGTGGACAAGAACCTTAAGATTGTCAACGTAGTCCAGGTTATGCTCATCCGCCGGATTCTCCCATGCCAGCAACGGGCCTTCAATTTGTGGGAGTTCGATCCGGCACAACACCGGACCTTGAGCCGGCTCTTCGACACTACGTACGAAGATGCCTGGATGGTGCTGTCCAAGGGCGCCAAAGCTCCCGCATCTGCTACCGAAGATCCCGGATTCCGCTCGCAGCGTCAAACCAACGAGGTAAGTTATTTTGCCCTTTATGGGACTCTTTTTTCATAGTTTGACTCTATGCGGGATCTAAAACTCCCTAACCTTTGACAGGACTGGCTGAAGACGTCCGGACAGATTAACTATCCGGATCCTTTGCCAGAAGACCCAGCGGACGCCCGCTTGACGGGGCTGCTGGTTCCGGCACCTCACGTGGTGTCGGAGAAGAAGGCCAATAAGGAGGCCACGGGAACTCGAAGGAGCTCCCGGTACCAGGTGCTGTCAGATTCTGAAACAGAATTCTCTCCTGAGGAGGAGGAAAAAGAAGCCTCTCCCCCAGCGGGGGAAGAGAATAAAAGGAAGGCTGCCCCGACTGGGGAGGCCGGAGGGTCCAAGAAGGGAAGAACCCTTCCTCCGGATGTCTCCACCAACGCCAACGACGGCGAGGAGGAGTGGCCCTCGAGGGCCAAGCCTCTGGCAAGATCGTAAGTTTCCGGACCCCCATGGGTTTTTTATTTACTGCATAGTGTTCTCTAATGCCGAGCAATCATGCAGCCCGCACAAGGGCGAGCTTGCTGCTTCGTCAAGTGGGTCCCTGAATTCATCCGAAGTGGAGAGCACTTCTCTTCCGGCCGCCTCCTCGCCTCGCGCCACCGACAACGCCGAGGTGGGGCCCCAAGGGGGGCCTTGTCAAGAGGAGGTGGCGCAGGAGGCGCCACAAGGCAGCCTCCCGGACTCCAGGCGCGAGGGGAGCAAGATCCCCAGGGGCTCTAAGCCCGACCCTTGTCCGGACTCCATACCGGAACCTTCAACGGTTTCGAAGTACGGCAAGCGACCCCTTCGTAAGAAGGGTAAGACGCCGGTGTCCTCCGTCCAACCGGAGGCACCGGACAACTTGCTGGAGGCGCTTAACAGCGCCTCCATCGAGGAGGAGCACCGCACTGTTATGAGTGCGGTGATCCAGAAAGTTCAGTCCACCAAGAGCGGGCTGATTGAAGCCTGCAACAGCCTTCTAACAGGCTTTGAGGTAAGTTTTCAATATATGCAAGAAGATTACCGCATAGACAGTAGCCCCTGATGCTTAGTTCGGTGTTCGGAGAGAAAAGCCGGACTGAGGATCTAAAAAGATATACGCAGGAGTCTAACATCATTATGTCAATATGGGAATGCAGGCTGCCCTGCTGACCTCTGCCGCACTGACTGCGGAGGTCAATGTATTAAAGGAGAGCCTCAAGCGGTCCGAGAGCGAGCTCGGCCAAGCCAAGAAGCAGCTCGAGGACAAGGAAGGTAAGTAATACCTTATTAAAGTAATACCTTATAGAAAGGAGTTGGTTGCAAAAAAGACAGGAATAACATGGGTGTTGTAGGGGCCACGAACGAGGTGGCGACCCTAAAGGAAGCGGTGATCGCGGCCGAAAACAAAGCGGCCGCGGAGCGCACCGAGCGAGAGAAGGGGGAGGCGCAGCTCGCGGAGGTACGGTAAGAGCTCCAGGCTCTCGTGAAAAAACACGAGGGTTTGGAGCGTGACTCGAAGACCCGAGAGTCCGAGCTTGCCTCGGCTCTTGAGAGTGCCAAAGCCGCTAAGGCCGAAGCCCGAAAAGCCCTCCAGGAAATTGAGGCGATGAAGAAGATAGCGGCGGGTAAGGCATTCTTTATGCAAAGCAAGAATGTAAAAGTCAATTATCTGTTACTTACCCGAATCCGGAGCTCTCCAGGAGCCTTCGCAGATCTGCCCTGCAGTGTATCCGATGCCGCCGCTTTCTGCCAAGCCGAAGAGGGGAGCTCGATGGAGAAGGTGTTTTGGTCTCAGTATGCTGAGGCCGAACATCCGGTGCCCTTGAGCGACCAACTGAAGCAATTGGTCGAGCTCCACAAGGTCGCCGAACAGGCCATGAAGGGCCTTATAGCTCGGCTGTGGCCAAATGAGGCCATGCCTGGGAGCTACTTTGGGCTAGTGCGGCGGCTGGTAGACGCCTGTCCATGGATCGAAGTAATCAAGCGCTCTGTCTACATCGAAGGTGCCCATAGGGCCCTTGCCCGTGCTAAGGTGCACTGGGGCAAGCTGGACGGTGAGAAGCTTGTGAAGGACGGATCACCAGCGGGCAAGGAGCATCGCAAGCCCGAAATGTATTATGAGGGTGTCCTGGAGGGTGCCCGCCTGATAGCGGGTGAATGCTCCAAAGATGTAATTTTTGAATAGACTCGCATTTGTTATCCTGTACGCTGAAAACTTGTTCATATGTGCTAAGCAACGCTTGTGAATTTAAAATATTACCTTCTGTGCGGCCGTTTATCAAATCTGAGAGATGGCAAGTCGTTGGCTTCAGCCCCCATGCCACGAGTGCTGGGGTGTTCGGGATAAACTTGAGCGCTCTTGTTCCCATTCTTGGGTCCTACGAGGGAGGCGCTCAACGCAACGAACCAGGCAACCGGACTTATAGTGCTTGAACACTCTCACTTAGCCATAGAATTCTATAATTTTAAATTTCGGTGAAGCCCCTAGTATTCGGAAGACCGAGTTCGGGGCGCTATCCACGCCTTGGCCGGACAATGCCGGCTCCTCGCTCTAAGCGGCATAAGTCTTTAGGGACCCGAAAAAACCTCTCGAACAGCGACCAGCTCTCGCCTTATCATGACGGTCAGTTTTAGCTTTCTCCACTGAGGTGCTCAACCCAGCTCAACCGGGGCACAATCGCAGTGGTTCTCCCAGTGCTACCTTAGCCGATATAATGGAACGTAAGGTACCAAAACATGGGAGCCGGGCAAACCCAACTATTGACCCAAGACATGATTCAGAGCCGATGCATATAATGCTATAAGTTCGGGGTGCCGCACTTGTGAAAGTGTTCGGACTTATCACACCATTCTGTGGGGTACTTAAGCCCCTGGTGTATTGACCGTACCAAAGTGTACGGGTGCAACATGTCATAGATGAACATATATGGAAAAAGAGAATGCAATAATAAGCAGAAGCTATGTATTGTTTGTTCAAAAAGATACTGCAATGAAAGCAGAATGATACAAATAGTGCGGTAAGCAAGGATGGGACTATTTAACATGTCCCCCTCCAGGGGTAAGCTGCGGGGTGGTATGTGAAACAGGTATAATGCTCGTACTAGAGACCACCTGGGCACTCGACGTAGCTTTCTGCTTCCCTGGCTGTTGCATCATGAGTTCGGCAATTCTAGTGCCGGACAGGGCTTCTTGAAGACGGAGTCCTGAAAGTAAGAGAAAAGAGGAAAGAAAAAGAATGACACAATCGGGAGCCCCTGGTGCGGTTGAGCCACACTCTGGGCGTGTCGTGGTCGTGCCCCTCCCCTTATGCCCATGGTATCTCCAGAGCGTAGTTATGTACGCGTAGTACTGGCTTCGCGATTTCGCCAGGGCTGGGGTTGGGGCCGCATTGCTACGCTTGCTCGGATCGTGCCAGGTGGTTTTGCTGTAGGTTACTCCGGGTGCGCTTGACGGTGTCCGGACGTTTAATGGCCGGACTCGAGAATTGCCTTAAGAGGCTGCTTTGCACTTTTGCCGCTAGGGCCCCCGTATGCTCCTCCGTTCAGAGAGAGCGTTCGGTGCTTCCATTGACCGTAATTACTCCTCGAGGGCCTGGCATCTTGAGCTTGAGATATGCGTAGTGCGGCACCGCATTGAACTTTGCAAATGTGGTTCGTCCAAGCAGTGCATGATAGCCGCTGCGGAACGGGACTATGTCAAAGATTAACTCTTCGCTTCGGAAGTTATCCGGGGATCCGAAGACCACTTGAAGTGTAACGGAGCCTGTACAGTTGGCCTCTACACCTGGAATGATGCCTTTAAAGGTCGTCTTTGTGGGTTTAATCCTTGAGGGGTCTATGCCCATTTTGCACACTGTATCCTGGTAAAGCAGGTTCAGGCTGCTGCCGCCGTCCATCAGGACTCTAGTGAGGTGGAATCGTCAATGATTGGGTCAAGAACCAATGTGGCGAATCCATCGTGTCGGATGCTAGTAGGGTGGTCCCTTCGATCAAAAGTGATCGGGCAGGAGGACCATGGGTTAAACTTTGGGGCGACTGGCTCCATCGCATATATGTCCCTTAGTGCACGCTTCCGCTCCCTTTTGGGTATGTGGGTTGCGTATATCATGTTCACCGTCCGCACTTGTGGGGGAAAGCCCTTCTGTCCTCTATTGTTCGGCGGCCGGGGCTCCTCCTCGTCATCGCTATGCAGCCCCTTGTCATTGAGTTCGGCATTTAACTTGCCTACCTGCTTGAACACCCAACAATCTCTGTTGGTGTGGTTGGCTGGTTTTTCGGGGGTGCCATGTATCTGGCACAAGCGATCGAGTATTCGGTCCAAGTTGGATGGGCCCTGGGTATTTCTTTTGAATGGCTTCTTCCGCTGGCCGGGTTTAGAGCCTCTGAATCCGGCATTTACTGTCGTATCTTCAGTATTGTCACCGTTAAAGCAGCGTTTATTCTTGTTGCGACGTGACCTGTCATTGCTGTCCTTGGTATCCGAACTACCAGGGTGTTTGGCCAAGTTGTTGCTTCAAGCTAGCCAGCTGTCCTCTCCCGCGCAGAAGCGGGTCATGAGTGATGTGAGGGCTGCCATGGATTTCGGCTTTTCCTGTCCTAGGTGCCGGGCAAGCCACTCGTCGCGGATGTTATGTTTGAAGGCTGCAAGGGCCTCTGCATCCGGACAGTCAACGATTTGATTTTTCTTGGTTAAGAACCGTGTCCAGAATTGTCTGGCCGATTCATCTGGCTGCTGAATTATATGGCTAAGGTCATCGGCGTCTGGTGGTCGCACATATGTGCCCTGGAAGTTATCGAGGAATGCGGCTTCCAGGTCTTCCCAACAACCAATTGATTCTGCTGGCAAGCTATTGAGCCAATGCCGAGTTGGTCCTTTAAGCTTGAGTGGGAGGTATTTTATGGCGTGTAGATCATCACCGCGAGCCATGTGGATATGGAGGAGATAGTCCTCGATCTAGACCGCAGGATCTGTGGTACCATCGTATGATTCGATGTTTACGGGTTTGAAGCCCTCAGGGATTTGATGATCCATTACTTCATCTGTGAAGCATAGTGGGTGTGTGGCGCCTCTGTATTGGGCTATATCACGACGTAGCTCATATGAGCTTTGTCTACTGTGTTCGGCCCGGTCGGGGTTGCTGTATCCGGCGTGACGGTAATCATCCCGAGTCGTTGGGTGCCCACACGATCTGTAGATCGATCTTGTTTGCTTTACCTTATCCTCCAGGATATCTCGCAAGTCCGGCGCGTTCTCCTGTGCCTTGGTACTTTTTGAGCGGCGTCAGGGCATGGCTTGAGCGGAGGGCCGAGAGGCTTCTATGTCCCGGCCACGGGGTGGCCGGTCTGCCATGTCATGCGCTGGTGATGCGGGTGCTTCCTCCTCTGATCGAGGCAATGGCCTGCGTTTGGGGTAGCTTTTGGAGGGGCGTTTGAGTTCGTACTCTTCGGCTGCAAGGACTTCAGTCCATCTGTCAGCTAGCAAGTCTTGGTCAGCTCTAAGCTGCTGCTGCTTTTTCTTGAGGCTACTCGCCGTGGCCATAAGCCTGCGTTTGAAACGCTCCTGTTCGGCGGGATCCTCAGGCACGACAAATTCGTCGTCGTCGAGGCTTGCCTCATCTTCGGAGGGAGGCATATAATTATCGTCCTCTACCTCTTTGTCTGCCACTCTATCATGAGGGCTGGCTTCTCCCTCCTCCTGTGCTGAATCCCGCTGGAGGGGGTTGTCTTCGGCACTGTCCGGGTTGTTATTATCTCCCGTGCCAGAATCGCCGTTTTTGCTGTGGCAGGATTTAGAGCGGCGCCGCTGACGTCGGCGCTTGGGTTGTTGCTTGGAGGGGTCATCCTCCGTTGTTCCATCGCCATTCCCATCTTTTGGGATGTCCACCATGTATATGTCATATGACGAGGTGGCCTTCCAGTGCCCCATGGGCGCTGGCTCTTGATCGTCTCCGGCACCGTCGTCCATAACGTCAATGTCTTCGGAGTCGAAGTCGAGCATGTCGGTTAAATCATCGACAGTGGCTACAAAGTGGGTGGTGGGTGGGCGTTGAATTTCTTCGTCGTCCGAATCCCAACCTTCCTGACCGTAGTTCGTCCAAGGCTGCCTTGACAAAGAGAGAGACTTTAATGAGTTCAGGATATCGCCAAAGGGCGAGTGCTGAAAGATGTCCACGACGGTGAACTCCATAACCGGCGCCCAATCGGATTCGACTGGCAGGGGCACGGGAGGTTCGGAGTCCGGAGAGGAGTCCGGCACCTCGGAGTCACGGGCTCTGCAAAGGACAGGGATGGTGTTCGGCTCAATCGCCGTAGAGATCGTAGCCCCCGAGGCGGTGTCCAGCCACTCATCCTCGATCGGCGAAACCGGCTCCGAACTAAGGGTCGGAGCGGACGCTGGTACGGCCTCCAGGACACTGTTCGGCGGCAGAGCTAGATCA
Organism: Triticum aestivum; assembly: GCF_018294505.1. Lineage (NCBI taxonomy): Eukaryota > Viridiplantae > Streptophyta > Magnoliopsida > Poales > Poaceae > Triticum > Triticum aestivum. Next base: position 722,865,816 of record NC_057813.1, read on the forward strand.
TACCCATCGAGACAGTGCGGCGCGCTTGGCTGTGGCTCGAATCCGTCGAAGATCAAGTCTCCGCGGATGTCGGCCGTGTAGTTCAAACTCCCAAATCTGACCTGATGGCCAGGGGCATAGCTTTCGATCTGCTCCAGATGGCCAAGTGAATTGGCCCGTAGTGCAAAGCCGCCGAATACGAAGATCTGTCCGGGGAGAAAAGTCTCACCCTGGACCGCGTCGTTGTTGATGATCGAAGGAGCCATCGGGCCTAAAGGTGACGACACAGAGGAACTCTCAATGAAAGCACCAATGTCGGTGTCAAAACCGGCGGATCTCGGGTAGGGGGTCCCGAACTGTGCGTCTAGGCGGATGGTAACAGGAGACAAGGGACACGATATTTTTACCCAGGTTCGGGCCCTCTTGATGGAGGTAAAACCCTACTCCCGCTTGATTAATATTGATGATATGGGTAGTACAAGAGTAGATCTGCCACGAGATCAGAGAGGCTAAACCCTAGAAGCTAGCCTATGGTATGATTGTTGTTCGTCCTACGGACTAAAACCCTCCGGTTTATATAGGCACCGGATAAGGTTAGGGTTACACAGAGTCGATTACAATGGTAGGAGATCTACATATCCGTATCGCCAAGCTTGCCTTCCACGCCAAGGAAAGTCCCATCCGGACACGGGACGAAGTCTTCAATCTTGTATCTTCATAGTCCAGGAGTTCGGCCAAAGATGATAGTTCGGCTATCCGGACACCCCCTAGTCCAGGACTCCCTCAATGGCCTCAAACCATTTTCCGGAATCTGGGCTCATCATCGCTTCCTCATAGTACGTAGGTTCATCATGGTCTAGTAACATGATTTCCAGAATAGGATTACCGTACCACTCTGGTGCGGATCTTAATCTGGAAGATCTACAAAGTTCGGTAGTAACTTGATCTGAAGCTTCATGATCATTATCAGCTTCCTCACTAATTGGTGCAGGAATCACTAGAACTGATTTCTATGATGAACTACTTTCCAATTCGGGAGAAGGTACAAATTACCTTATCAAGCTCTACTTTCCTCCCACTCACTTCTTTCGAGAGAAACTCCTTCTCTAGAAAGGATCCATTCTTAGCAATGAATGTTTTGCCTTCGGATCTGTGATAGAAGGTGTACCCAACAGTTTCCTTTGGGTATTCTATGAAGACGCACTTCTCTGATTTGGGTTTGAGCTTATCAGAATGAAACTTTTTGACATAAGCATCGCAACCCCAAACTTTAAGAAACGACAACTTGGGTTTCTTGCCAAACCATAGTTCATAAGGTGTCATCTCAACGGATTTAGATGGTGCCCTATTTAACGTGAATGCAGCTGTCTCTAATGCATAACCCCAAAACGATATTGGTAAATCGGTAAGAGACATCATTGATCGCACCATATCAAACAAAGTGTCGTTACGACGTTCGGACACACCATAATGTTGTGGTGTTCCAGGTGGCGTGAGCTGTGAAACTATTCCACATTGTTTTAATTGAAGACCAAACTCGTAACTCAAATATTCATCTCCACGATCAGATCGCAGAAACTTTATTTTCTTGTTATGATGATTTTCCACTTCACTCTGAAATTCTTTGAATCTTTCAACTATTTAAGACTTATGTTTCATCAAGTAGATATACCCATATCTGCTCAAATCATCTGTGAAGGTCAGAAAATAACGATACCCGCCACGAGCCTTAATACTCATTGGTCTTCATACATCAGTATGTATTATTTCCAACAAGTTTGTTGCTCGTTCCATTGTTCCGAAGAACGGAGTTTTAGTCATCTTGCCCAAAAGGCACGGTTCGCAAGCATCAAATGATTCATAACCAAGTGATTCCGAAAATCAATCTTTATGGGGTTTCTTCATGCGCTTTACACCGATATGACCCAAACGGCAGTGCCACAAATAAGTTGCACTATCATTATTAACTTGAAATCTTTTGGCATCAATATTATGAATATGTGTATCACTACGATCGAGATCCAATAAACTATTTTCATTGGGTGTATGACCATTGAAGGTTTTATTCATGTAAACAGAACAACAATTATTCTCTGACTTTAAATGAATAACTGTATTGCAATAAATATGATCAAATCATATTCATGCTCAACGCAAAAGCTTAATAACATTTATTTAGGTTTAACACTAATCCCGAAAGTATAGGGAGTGTGTGATGATGATCATATCAATCTTGGAACTACTTCCAATACTCATCGTCACTTCACCCTCAACTAGTCTCTGTTTATTCTGTAACTCCTGTTTCGAGTTACTAATCTTAGCAACCGAACAAGTATCAAATACTCAGGGGCAACTATAAACACTAGTAAGGTACACATCAATAACCTGTATATCAAATATACCCTTGTTCACTTTGCCATCCTTCTTATCCACCAAATATTCAGGGTATTTCTGCTTCCAGTGACCATTTCCTTTGCAGTAGAAGCACTCAGTTTCAGGCTTTGGTCCAGCTTTGGTCTTCTTCACGGGAGTGACAACTTGTTTGCCATTCTACTTGAAGTTTCCCTTTCTTTCTCTTTGCCCTTTTCTTGAAACTAGTGGTCTTGTCAATCATCAACACTTGATGCTCTTTCTTGATTTCTACCTTCGTTGATTTCAACATCACGAAGAGCTCGGGAATCGTTTTCGTCATCCCTTGCATACTATAGTTCATCACGAAGTTCTAGTAACTTAGTGATGGTGGCTAGAGAATTCTGCCAATCACTATCTTATCTGGAAGATTAACTCCCACTTGATTCAAGCGATTGAAGTACCCAGACAATCTGAGCACATGCTCACTAGTTGAGCGATTCTCCTCCATCTTTTAGCTATAGAACTTGTTGGAGATTTCCTATCTCTCAACTTGGGTATTTGCTTAAATATTAACTTCAATTCCTGGAACATCTCATATGGTCCATGACGTTCAAAACATCTTTGAAGTCCCGATTCTAAGCCGTCAAGCATGGTGCACTAAACTATCAAGTAGTCATCATATTGAGCTAGCCAAATGTTCATAACGTCTGCATTTGCTCCTGCAATAGGTCTGTCACCTAGTGGTGCATCAAGGACATAATTCTTCTGTGCAACAATGAGGATAAACCTCAGATCATGGATCCAATCCACATCATTGCTACTAACATCTTTCAACACAATTTTCTCTAGGAACATATCAAAATAAACATTTGAAAGCAACAACGCGAGCTATTGATCTACAACATAATTTGCAAAATACTACCAGGACTAAGTTCATGATAAATTTAGGTTCAATTAATCATATTACTTAAGAACTCCCACTCAGACAGACATCTCTCTAGTCATCTAAGTGATCACGTGATCCAAATCAACTAAACCATAACCGATCATCACGTGAGATGGAGTAGTTTTCAATGGTGAACATCACTATGTTGATCATATCTACTATATGATTCACGCTCGACCTTTCGGTCTCCGTATTCCGAGGCCATATCTGCATATGCTAGGCTCGTCAAGTTTAACCTGAGTATTCCGCGTGTGCAAAATTGGCTTGCACCCGTTGTAGATGGACGTTGAGCTTATCACACCCGATCATCACGTGGTGTCTGGGCACGACGAACTTCGGCAACGGTGCATACTCAAGGAGAACACTTCTTGATAATTTAGTGAGAGATCATCTTAAAATGCTACCGCCAATCAAAGCAAGATAAGATGCATAAAGGATAAACATCACATGCAATCAATATAAGTGATATGATATGGCCATCATCATCTTGTGCTTGTGATCTCCATCTCCGAAGCACCGTCATGATCACCATCGTCATCGGCGCGACACCTTGATCTCCATGGTAGCATCGTTGTCGTCTCGCCAACTATTGCTTCTACGACTATCGCTACCGCTTAGTGATAAAGTAAAGCAATTACAGGGCGTTTGCATTTCATACAATAAAGCGACAACCATATGGCTCCTGCTAGTTGCCGATAACTTGATTACAAAACATGATCATCTCATACAATAAAATAGAGCATCACGTCTTGACCATATCACATCACAACATGCCCTGCAAAAGCAAGTTAGACATCCTCTACTTTGTTGTTGCAAGTTTTACGTGGCTACTACGGGCTGAGCAAGAACCGTTCTTACCTACGCATCAAAACCACAATTATAGTTTGTCAAGTTAGTGTTGTTTTAACCTTCGCAAGGACCGGGCGTAGCCATACACGGTTCAACTAAAGTTGGAGAAACTGACACCCGCCAGCCACCTGTGTGCAAAGCACGTCGGTAGAACCAGTCTCGCGTAAGCGTACGCGTAATGTCGGTCCGGACCGCTTCATCCAACAATACCGCCGAACCAAAGTATGACATGCTGGTAAGCAGTATGACTTGTATCGCCCACAACTCACTTGTGTTCTACTCGTGCATATAACATCAACGCATAAAACCAGGCTTGGATGCCACTGTTGGGGAACGTAGTAATTTCAAAATTTTCCTACGGACACGCAAGATCATGGTGATGCATAGCAACGAGAGGGGAGAGTGTGTCCACGTACGCTCGTAGACCGAAAGCGGAAATGTTATGACAACGCGGTTGATGTAGTCGTACGTCTTCACGATCCGACCAATCCAAGCACTGAACGTACGGCACCTCCGTGTTCTGCACACGTTCAGCTCGATGACGATCCCCGGACTCCGATCCAGTAGGGTGTCGGGGATGAGTTCCGTCAGCACGACGGCGTGGTGATGATGATGATGTTCTACCGACGCAGGGCTTCGCCTAAACTCCGCGACGATATGACCGAGGTGGAATATGGTGGAGGGGGGCACCGCACACGGCTAAGGAACGATCACGAAGATCAACTTGTGTGTCCTAGGGTGCCCCCTGCCCCCGTATATAAAGGAGCAAGGGGGGAGGCCGGCCGACCCATGTGGGCGTGCCAAGGAGGAGGAGTCCTCCTCCTAGTAGGAGTAGGACTCCCTCTTTCCTACTCCTACTAGGAGGGGAAAGGAAGGGGGAGAGGGAGAGGGAAAGAGGGGGGCGCTGCCCCCCCTCTCCTAGTCCAATTCGGAGCAGAGGGGGAGGGGGGGCACGGCCCATCCTGGCTGCCCCTCTCTCTCTCCACTAAAGCCCATAAGGCCCAATACTCCTCCCAGGGGGAGTTCTGGTAACCCTACGGCACTCCGGTTTTCTCCGAAATCACCCGGAACACTTCCGGTGTCCGAATATAGTCGTCCAATATATCGATCTTTATGTCTCAACCATTTCGAGACTCCTTGTCATGTCTGTGATCACATCCGGGACTCCGAACAACCTTCGGTACATCAAAACTTACAAACTCATAATAAAACTGTCATCGTAACGTTAAGCGTGCGGACCCTACGGGTTCGAGAAGTATGTAGACATGACCTAGAACTGTTTCCGGTCAATAACCAATAGTGGAACCTGGATGTTCATATTGGCTCCTACATATTCTACGAAGATCTTTATCGGTCAAACCGCATAACAACATACGTTGTTCCCTTTGTCATCGGTATGTTACTTGCCCGAGATTCGATCGTCGGTATCCAATACCTAGTTCAATCTCGTTACTGACAAGTCTCTTTACTCGTTCCGTAATACATCATCCCGTAACTAACTCATTAGTTACAATGCTTGCAAGGCTTAAGTGATGTGTATTACCAAGAGGGCCCAGAGATACCTCTCCGACAATTGGAGTGACAGAACCTAATCTCGAAATACGCCAACCCAACATGTACCTTCGGAGACACCTGTAGAGCATCTTTATAATCACCCAGTTACGTTGTGACGTTTGGTAGCACACAAAGTGTTCCTCCGGTAAACGGGAGTTGCATAATCTCATAGTCATAGGAACACGTATAAGTCATGAAGAAAGCAATAGCAACATACTAAACGATCAAGTGCTAAGCTAACGGAATGGGTCAAGTCAATCACATCATTCTCCTAATGATGTGATCCCGTTAATCAAATGACAACTCATGTCTATGGCTAAGAAACTTAACCATGTTTGATTCAACGAGCTAGTCAAGTAGAGGCATACTAGTGACACTATGTTTGTCTATGTTTTCACACATGTATTATGTTTCCGGTTAATACAATTCTAGCATGAATAATAAACATTTATCATGATATAAGGAAATAAATAATAACTTTATTATTGCCTCTAGGGCATATTTCCTTCAGTATCCACACAGCAAAGAAAAGTCTTCTTCCTCCTCCCGTTGGCGCCGCCGCGGATCCACCCCGCCTCCGATGGCATTTGGCCTGTGGAGGTGTGGAGGATCTTGGCCCCCCGCCGGCGGGAGGGACCCTGTTCTCATTTTTGCTAGACTGAACGTCTTGGTTGGGGCTGTGTGGCGGCGGCGATGTCCCTTGGTAGCAATAATGTCTCCCACATCTCATCCCCGTCTCGATGGTGCGAATAGCGTTGTTGAAGGATGTGTGGAGGTGTGTCTCAGTCGGATTTCATGGGATTTGGTCGGTGCTGGTCTTCGATGGATTTATTTGGATCCAGTTTTTGTTCGTCTTCATTCGTGTGGTTTCAGGCTTGATTTTTCCAATCTACAACTCCCTTCATCGGCGATGGTTGCTGCTCTGGTGTGCTCGTCCTTTGGGACCTTAGCACAATGACTTTCCAACTGTCTACTACAACAAGGTTTGCCCGGCTCCGATGATGGAGGGGCGATGACGGTGGCGCGCCATCGGCTCGCTCCACTGTTTGTAGTCGTCGCTAAGTGGTCCATAGACCTGGTTGTAATTTGTATTACCTCTTGTGTTCTCTATACTGCCATGATTGATGAATAGATTGGAAATTCCTCTCTCAAAAAAAGAAAGAAAAAAACTAAAATAAAAACGTGAAAGAAACAAAACAGAAACCAGGCTGGTCTTTCCAGTGCGCGTGAGCCGGCCCAACCGGGGTTCCGTTCAGCATGGGGTTCGCTCCTGTCTCGCTTACAATGCCAGACATAGGGCGCCCTTGAGATCAGGGCAACTTAGAGAGAGAGAGAGATCAAGGCTTATCCCTCCCGCCCTTTTCTCTCGGTTAGTTAATTAGTTTTGACTGAGATCAGTTCCAACGATAACTTGGGAAGGCGAAGCCGCCGCGCCTATATACTCTCCGCCTCCCTCTGCCCCGATCGCGCATTCGCCCCCAACCCACAACCAACCCTTCCTCCTTCCTCAAGCGCGTCAGCTCCTCCGCCCCGGCGACCCGAGCGAGATGGTTTCCGCCGACGCAGCCCGCAACGTCGTCGGTATTATCGGGAATGTCATCTCCTTCGGCCTCTTCCTCTCCCCTACGTAAGCCCCCATCCCCCCTCCTCTAATCCGCCGCCTCTTTTGTAGACAGTCTAGAGTAATCTATATGCATGGATGGTGCTTGTTGCAGGCCGGTTTTCTGGCGGATCATCAAGGCCAAGGACGTGGAGGAGTTCAAGCCGGACCCCTACCTGGCGACGCTGCTCAACTGCATGCTCTGGGTCTTCTACGGCCTCCCCATCGTCCATCCCAACAGCATCCTCGTCGTCACCATCAACGGGATCGGGCTCGTCATCGAGGGCTCCTACCTCATCATCTTCTTCCTCTACTCCACCAACAACAAGCGGGTACGTACTACCACATCCCTAAATCTAATCCCCTCGCCCGTTGGTTTTCGTCTAGATAGAACAAGATCTGGCCCTAACCCATGCCCGTGCGTGCGTGCCTCCGTGCTTGCAGCTGAAGATGATAGGCGTGCTCGCCGCCGAGGCGGGGTTCATGGTGGCCGTCGTGCTCGGCGTGCTCCTCGGTGCCCACACCCACGAGAAGCGCTCCATGATCGTCGGCATCCTCGGCGTCATCTTCGGAACCATCATGTATGCCTCCCCGCTCACCATCATGGTACGTACCTACACCCTCCTTCCTCGTGGATCGATCGTACGTGTGCATGCATGCACTCTTTGATCCATGCTTTAAGCCCTTGATCCGTTTGCTCTTAATTCTGGAGGCGCAGCTGTTATTTTATTTCGTTTCATTTGTTTTGAACTTTGTTAGTTGTGTGTTAATGCATGCCGTTCTGGTCGTATGGTGTGATAATATGCATTGTTTAGAAGACATGCGTGGTTAATCTGCTAGCTCTTGATCGAGTGCCTTTGAGTGGCTAGATGAATGCATGCTGCTCACCTCACACAGTAGATGTACTCTCCACACACAAATTATTTTACGAGACAAGATGTTGCCTTGTGTACATATTCTGTATTTTGTGGCTAGACTCACGTACGGGTCTGGCTTCACACACCCAAGTTATTTTAGAAGATGCATGCTGTTCAACTTACGTAGATCTACTTCAGACATCCAAGTTATTTCACAAGATGTTGTTTTGTGTGCACATGTTTGGCCAAAAAAGCTCAAAGGTAACGCAACCGCTGCGTGTCCTTTCCTTGTGGATCTGGACTTGCATGCCGTGTAAATAGCTATAGCCAGCCAACCAAACTTTCTGTTGCACCCAGCCGCCAAAATCTCGTGTTAGCTGTTGGAGTGACGGGTCCGCAATCGCATGGAAGAGCCGTTCATGACATAACTAAAAACATGTGATCCAGCACTTCATCACAAACGTATGTGCCAATGCCCCGAGGATGCATGCATGGATATATTGCGTGCATGTTCTCTTTTGCTTCTTGTGATCCTTCACTCTTGCCAAATCTATGAGTTGTGATGTTAATTAATTAACCAGTGAGTTTGTGTACCTACTCATTATATTTAGATCAGGAATTCAATGAGTCAGCCTTGTTAATTACCTACGTACGTACGTGTGCTCTTATTACCTGGTGATGTAAGCACTACTAAGATAAGATTGCAATACTTGATTGCAGGGTAAGGTGATCAAGACCAAGAGTGTGGAGTATATGCCATTCACCCTGTCGCTGGTTAACTTCCTCAACGGCTGCTGCTGGTTAGCCTACGCGCTCATCAAGTTCGACCTCTATGTCACGGTCAGTACATACATACATACATACATATACACATCTCAAACAAGTATACCGATTAAACCCAGCTAGCTAGATTTTTCTGTCTCATCGATCTAACTGCCATGCATGCATGCATGCAGATCCCCAATGGCCTCGGCGCTTTCTTCGGCCTCATGCAGCTCATCCTCTACGGCTGCTACTACAAGAGAACCCCCAAGGAGGAGAAGAGCGTCGAGCTGCCCACCAGCAACCCCGCCGGAGCCGGCAACGTCTCGGTCACCGTGGACAGATAAGCATTGGCTTGCAGCAGCAGCAAGCCCGCCGTCGCCAAGTGATTCTAGTCCGGCCGGCGGCCGAGATTTTAGCCCTAAACATTTTGAGTAGTTAAATTCCGGATGATCGATGCTTCAACAAGTGTGGTGTGCTAGTCTTCGTTATAATTAGCTAGTCTTGATCGAGTGTGCGTTTCGTGAACCACTGTCGTCTGCCCTCGTGCAAATTAGAACTATATTCATGCAGAGGCGCAACCTGGAACTTAATATATGTAGCTGTGTTGTCCCGAATAATAATTACACCACGCTTGTCACGTATGTGTACTCTCTGAATCTATTCTTACGTGATGATACGATATCTTCATGAATTACTGTGGAGCTTTTTAATTGGTAAGGCCGCGGTTGTTTTTGTGGAACCACATTTATCTTCCGTTCTCTTAACACCACCACCACCATGCTGGCTTGGGAACGCGACGGCAACCCTGTTGCTGAGCCACGATAACCGGTGAAAAACGACGTCTACAAGTAATTTTACAGGGATCTCGTGTTTTTTGTTTTAGAGAAAAAGGGCCACAGCCCTGCCTCCATTTTTAGAGTACCAAAAACAAGATTTTTTTTGTTTGTATGGCATTTTTTTGGTCTGTACATTTTGTACGCATCTCCTGATTTTGTACTTGAATTTTGGTTGTCATTGCTCATTTGGACAGACAAATGAGCAACATGTTTTCGCCGTCGATCCCATTGATGTTCTTAACATAAAACTAAAATATCAAGAAATACTTCAAAGGATGGGGTTCCCATTCCTTTGGACATGCCAAGAAGAGGAAAAAGTGTATTAAGGAGGAGTTGGAAGAGATTGAGAGATTGGAGGAAAATGGACACCTTGATCTGGAGTTATATGAAAAAAGGACGGCCCTTAACTCGGAACTGAATGAGCTCCTGATCATGGAAGAACTTTTCTGGTTACAACACTCCAGTGAGCGATGGTTGCTCAAAGGAGACCGGAACACTACCTTTTACCATCGGGTAGCGAACGGTAGAAAACGAAAAAAATACTATCCACTCCTTCACAGCAGGAGAGGTGACTATTGAAGGCACACAAAACCTTCTGAATCATGCGACCACATTCTATAAGGACCTTTTTTGGCCGGCTAGGGGAAACCTATTTCACCTTTCACCTGAAACATTGTCAGAGGATGAAAAGCTTAATGAGGAAGATAATATCTTCCTCACAAGTGAGTTCACCAAGGAGGAGGTGAAAAAAACTCTATTTAGTATGGCATGTTGCTACTTCTTGAGTTTGCGTTGGTTTTTCCCTTGAAGAGGAAAGGGTGATGCAGCAAAGTAGAATAAGTATTTCCCTCAGTTTGAGAACCAAGGTATCAATCCAGTAGGAGACAATGCAGAAATCACCTAATATCTGCACAAGCAATCAAACAAACTTGCACCCAGCGCGATAAAGGGGTTGTCAATCCCTTCACGGTTACTTGCAAAAGTGAGATCTGATAGAGATAGATAAACGATAAAGTAAATATTTTTGGTATTTTGGGTTTACAGATCGAAAAGTAAAAGATTACAAGAATAGTAGACCGGAAACTTGTATGATGAAAAATAGATCCGGGGGCCATAGGTTTCACTAGAGGCTTCTCTCAAGATAGAAAATAATACGGTGGATGAACAAATTACTGCCGAGCAATTGATAGAAAAGCGTAAAGTTATGACAATATCTAAATCAATGATCATGAATATAGGCATCACGTCCGTGTCAAGTAGACCGAAATGATTCTGCATCTACTACTATTACTCCACACATCGACCGCTATTCGGCATGCATCTAGAGTATTAAGTTCATAAAGAACGGAATAACACATTAAGTAAGATGACATGATGTAGAGGAATTAACTCAAGCAATATGATGAAAACCCTATCTTTTTATCCTCGATGGCAACAATACAATACGTGCCTTGCTGCCCCTACTGTCACTAGGAAAAGACACCGCAAGATTGAACCCAAAGCTAAGCACTTCTCCCATTGCAAAAAAAATCAATCTAGTTGGCCAAACCAAACCAATAGTTCAAAGAGAATTACAAAGATATCAAATCATGCATATAAGAATTCAGATAAGATTCAAATAATATTCATAGATAAGCTGATCATAAATCCACAATTCATCGGATCTCGGCAAACAGACCGCAAAAAAGTATTACATCAAATAGATCTTCAAGAACATCAAGGAGAACATGGTATTGAGAATCAAAGAGAGGGAAGAAGCCATCTAGTTACTAGCTATGGACCCGTAGGTCTGTGGTAAACTACTCACACTTCATCGGAAGGGCAATGGTGTCGATGTAGAAGCCCTCCGTGGTCGAATCCCCCTCCGGTAGGACGCCGGAAAAGGCCCCTAGATGGGATCTCACGGGTACAGACAGTTGCGGCGGCGGAAAAGTGTTTTCGTGGATGTCCCTGTTGGTTTGGGGATATATGGGTATATATAGGCGAAAGAATTAGGTCAGGAGATGCATATGGGGCCCACAAGGGTGGGGGGCGCCCTACCCTCCTGGGTGCGCCCTCCGTCCTTGTGGCCGCCTTGTGGCTCCTCCGACTTCATCTCCAAGTCTCCTGGTTGTCTTCTGGCCCAAGAAAAATCATCGCGGAAGTTTTATTCCATTTGGACTTCGGTTGGTATTCCTTTTCTGTGAAACTCAAAAACAAGGAAAAAACAGGAACTGGCACTGGGCTCTAGGTTAATAGGTTAGTCCCAAAAATAATATAAAATAGCATATTAATGCATATAAAACATCCAAAACAGATAATATAATAGCATGGAACAATAAAAAGTTATAGATATGTTGGAGACGTATCACCTGTAATAGAGCTCCTAGACCGGATAACATCCCTGTAGAATTCTATATTCACTATTGATATTTTGTTAAAAATGACATTATGCGCCTATTTGAGGCATTTGACAATAATACTCTTGATGTAGCGCACCAGAACTATGGGGTTATTACCTTAGTTCCCAAAATGAATAGGGCTAAAAACATTCAGCAGTACCACCCTATCTGCCTCCTATGGTGCCCTTACAAACTTATAACTAAGAGCATCTCCATCCGTCCTCCGGGAAGGCCCCCGGGAGCACTTTTTCACCGCTGGTGGACGAAAAGAGTCCCACTCACGCCCCCAGGAGCTCGATTAGCACTGGATTTCGCCAAAAATAGAGCCAACAACCCCAACGCAAACCCAGGGAGCTGGGGGCGCCTGGGGGCCTATTTTCGCCATTTTGAAGGTGCTAACCCACCTGCCCGTGTCCCTCTCCTCTCTCTTCCCTTTCCCTCCCTAGCCCACCACGTGCTCCCCTCCACACACACCCATCCTCTCTCTCACACACAAGCCCGTCGGCCGCATTGGGCGCTGCCTCGCCGCTATGCCCAGCGTGTCAGCTCCGGCACCACCGTCTATCTCGCCGCCATCACATCGTGCCGGGGAAGGGAGCAGGTGTTGCAGGCGCGTGGAGGCGGGTCACCGCAAGGAGAGGAGCAGCACATGAGCTTGGAGGGGAGGAGCACCCGGCCGCGAGGGGAGGAGCAGCACGGTGGAGGAGGGTGACCTGCGCAAGAGCCTGGCGCGGCGCAGGCGGATGCGCAATGCGATGGCGCGCGGGAGCCGGCTGGTAGGCCGGAAGGCCGATGCGGAGGTGCAAATGCGACGGCGCGCATGAGCCGGTGCGCGGCCCGGGAGGCGGATGCGGTGGTGCGAACGCGGGAGGCCGGTGCGCGGACCAGGTGGAGGCTGGTGTGGCGGGGCCGCGACAAGCTACAGCGCCCACCGTGGCGCCAGCGACGAAGAGGAGCAGCAGCATGGCGGGCGGAGAGAAGGGCGAGGTCATGTGGGTGCATCTCCTGCGCCTTGACCCGGCCGCGCACCGCGCCCGCGAGCGCCACACCTCCTCGTTAGCCTCAGCCTCCTCGCGCCGTTCCCGCGCTGGCTCGTCGCTGCAATGTTCGTCGTGCTCGTGCTCCCGCTGCCTGTGACGCAACAAGTGGAAGAAATTTCACCCCAAGGCTAAAACTCTTGCCGGCAGCCCCCCAAGCGGCAAAAAAATGCCCCCTGGGGGGCTCAACGGTTCGAGATGCTCTAAGGTGTTGGATAATCGGGTGGCTATCTTTGCTCATAATCTGATTAGCATTCATCAGAATGCTTTCATCAAACACGGAAATATCATGGATGGGATCCTTACGTTGCATGAGATCTTGCATCATACACACCATAAGAAAAAAGTTGGGATTGTCCTGAAATTTGACTTTGAAAAGGCCTATGATAAAATCAACTGGGATTTCCTGCTGGATTGTCATCGTGACCATGGTTTTGGGCCAACCTGGTGTGGTTGGATCCAAAAAAATCCTCCGTAGTGGGCCAACATGGTATGTTTGAGCTTATGTCA
>NC_057813.1:722879751-722881564 GCF_018294505.1 Triticum aestivum
AGCCTTCTATGCGGAGCTTTTCAATTGCCAAAGAGGACATTTCCCGGTGAAATACTTGGGAGTCTCAGTCATTTATTCAACTCTTCGTAACCTGGACTGAAACTTTGTGGATGAAAGATTCTCAAAATATTGTGAAGCTTGGATTGGTAATGCAGCCTCATCCGGTGGGAGACTTATTCTCCTTGGCTCCTCTCTTACCAGCATTTTTTACTTCTATATGTCCATTTTTTATCCCTAAAATGATTATTGAGAAATTGGATAAACAATACCGTAAGCGTTTTTTCAGGCAAGAGCATGAGGGGCGCAAGAGATGCCATTTAGTGAAGTGGGCTAGAATATGCAGATCTAAGAGTAAAGGGCGGCTGGGGTAAAAGACCTTCGGAGACAAAACATTAGTTTGCTAACCAAATGGTGGTGGAAGCTTGGAACACAGCAAGGCTTGTGGCAAGATATGATTCGAGCCAAGTACCTTAAAAAAGATACTATAACCTCAGTGAAATGCAAGTTTGGTGACTCCCCTATTTGGAAAGCTATAATGAAAGTTAAAGAGCACTATTTGGCTAGTAGGTGAGTGGTTCTGAATTCTAAGAACATTGCTAGAGTATGGAATGACTCCTTGAATAGTAACCCTCCTCCATGCTTTAAGTGCCTATTTTATATAGTATTTGCAATGAACAAGAAATTACGGTGGCAAAATTCAAATTGGGGGTGGGGGTGATTTCAGACAACTCCACGCTCCTTTGATAGAGCAGTTGGAGGAGCTTCGAGCTACTATTGCTTTGTGGCCTAGTTCGGAGGATCCAGACCAAGTAATCTGGAACTTGGGTAAGAAGGAAAAAAATTCACTACCAAATAGGTTTATGAGTATTTGGAGCAGAATTTAGCTGGATGCAATTACAAGTGGATATGGAAAGCGAAAATTCCCCTGAAAATTCAAATATTTTTGTGGCAACTCTTTCAGGATGATGTCCCGACAAGGGACGTCATGAACATGCGAAACTTGGTTGGCAACCTCAAATGCTCGTTCTGTAGAGAGAGGGAGACACCTCAACATCTATTTTTCACATGTCATGTAGTTAGAGTGATTTGGAGGATGGTGGGATGTGTTTTGGGCACTGAGTTATGCCCAAGCAACATTTGGCAATACTTTTCTTGGTGCTACGTTTTCCTTTCTGATGGGGCAAAATTCTACACAATTGGGCTGGCGGCCATATGTTGGGTGATCCGGAATAGCCGTAACCAAACTACCTTTGAAGGGAAAAATTGAGAACTCCTTTTGATATTGTGTTTTCTGCTTGTGGCCATATAACTTCATGGGCAGGTTTGATGAGCGGAGCTGATCGAGAGGTGATGGAACGTGTAGCCAAGATGCTTAAGACCAATGCCTCGACCATGATGAGGATATGCGCGGCGCCAGGGATGGCAGAAGACTGATGGTTGCGTCTGCTTCTCTGGTCCCGAACGTAGCTTACAGAAAACAGTGTGGTCTATTGTCCCTCCTGGGTTTAACTATCGCTATGCTGCTCCTGCGTGAGCCTGTTATCTCTGCTCACTTGTGAGCCTTTTTTGTTCTCATCTTGTGCGTGGTCGGAAAATTGTTCCCTGTTAGGTTGGTAGTTCTTTGGTGTCTTTGGATTTTCGCCCCACAGTGAGCTGCTCGATGACGAGTGCTTACAGTGGGTATCCCAAAGATGCCTTGAACTCGCTTTCCCCTTTTCAGTTTCCTTTGGTAACTGGTTGGAACTTATGTATTTCCGTTATGATGAGCAATGGAAAGGGGTTATGCCCAGTTCAAAAAAAAAATTGGACAGAC
>NC_057813.1:722881843-722885455 GCF_018294505.1 Triticum aestivum
AGTTCTAAGGTATTTTATATTCCTGTAAATCAAGTATATATGTACTTACAGAAAATAAAGGAAAAAAACTATCCAATGCCTTTATTGGGTAACATATGAACTAGGAATCATTGTCTGTTAACAACGTCATAGATGCGTTGCAATCAGATTCTGAAGACTCTCAACATACATCATATTCACTCGATGCCCCACAATAATCACATAAAAAGGAATTTCTAGGCGTTGACACTAGGAACCTCATTTTTGAAGAATGGCCCAAAAGAATCACATAAAAAGGAATTTCCAGGCGTTGACACTAGGAACCACATTTTTGGGCCATTTAAAGATAATTTGAGCATCGTGTTGACCTTTCTCTAGTTGTACATTTTGATAAAAGAGTATCTAGCTCCAAACCAAGAATAAATCCATTTGCCCATAGCATGGCCACTGAATTTATGAAGAATAAGATCCTTAAGCCGATTGAAATGATTGAATGTCTAGGTAACTGGAGTCTGAAAATTGTCTGCTAAACTCTTAAAGGAGTGCATCTCAGCTAATGTGATATGGTCATTGCAAGCATATGAATGTAGTTATGGATACTTCTGCACAGCTCGAGCCAATAGTCGTGCCATAACAACACAAAGTCACTAGATCTAACTACACATGATGACATCAAGCAACTTGCTTGAATGTTGGTAGATGTTTAAAATGAGATTTCCACCACGATTTTTCCCCATGGAGAAGATTGTCATTTGAAGTTGTTATAAGAGCCCTCCAGAGGCCTCAACCGATGGCGCAAACTCAAAATTATTGATCCTTCTAGGGTATAAATTTCTTAGATATGAACTATAAAAAAAATCCTCTCTTAGTTTCCTGCAAACAAAGAATGGCACACCTTGATTCTGCACTTCTGTTTGATAGAGACAATCACTCAGCACTATTATTAATACCTTTAATATTCCAGTTAAGAATGTTCCAAAGTCCATCGACAAGAATATAGGTTCAAGATTTTCCCTAATATAACAACATCATAGAAACTGCATTAAACTGAGAGTTTGACAACTCTAAGCATCGTCTCTAAACAATGCCTACAACTAGAACAAATAGAGTACGAAACATATATTCTAATGTCGTGTATGTAAGGAAAGTGTCCTTCCGCTCCCGAGCTCAAATGAGCTCGGTGAAGAGTATAATCGGAAAAAAAAACATTCAAACAATCTGATTTTTTTGTGACAAGCATTGACAAAAGCTTCAAGTGCTTGCAAAAATTCGATATGGAATCATATTCCTATAAGGTGTGGCAAAAACAACAAAATCAGTGCTCCTAAATGCTTTTGAAAGTACTTCCTCCGTCCCATAATGTAAGACGTAGTGTCAAAAAACATCTTACATTACGGGACAGAGGGAGTAGCATTTTTACAGTATCGATTTTTTTGCCACACCTTTTAGAAATGTGATTCCATGACGAATTTTTGCATGTACTTGAAACTTTTTTCAATGTTTGTCATAAAAAGATTTCAGGTCTTTTTTTATTCTACTGTTCACCGAGCTCATTTGAGCTCGGGCTGAGAGACTCTGTGTCGTGTATATAAGACATTGTTTACTGTGTATTTGTAATATCCTAGTAACTCATCACAATAAAAAGTTACGAGTATGTAGGATATTACAAATACACAGGAATGTCTTATATATGCTGGATAACTCATCACAATAAACAGTGAGCCGAGGAGGTCACTAGAATCAGCACATATAAAAAGGCCCGGCCCAAGTCACAAGGTTCTCCGATAGATATGTGAGCCGAGGAGGTCCGTAGAATCAGCAGTTTTAACCTCGAGTGCAGGTGTACGAGGGCGTGCGGATCCTGACAAGTCATGGCGGTGCGCGTGCTCCTGAACTTCCACGTTCATACACAGGAATGGACCACTAGTAGAAAAAGGGTCAAATGTGAAGCACAATAGTGCCGGTTTGAATTTCAGCCGGCACTAATGTGTACATTAGTGCCGGTTCGTGGCGGCTATCAATAGCACCGGTTCGTGACGAACCTTCAGTACCGGTTCTTGCCACGAACCGGTACTAAAGAGGCTGTGTCAGCCTGCGGTTAGGCTATGGCCCCACCATCACCATTTAGTGCCGATTCGTACCACGAACCGGTACTAATGAGGTTATGGCAAACTGTTTTTAGTCCCATCTCGCTCCCCTAACAAGCCTTTTACCACCTTAAATATGTTATTTCTCAAACTATCACAAGCACTTGGTCTTCATTGAACTCTATGTGTAGAATTTGTAGCCGCAATATGAGTCTTTATCGGTTTATAAATCGTTGATGACTCATATTGACAATTCAGATTGTACACACAAAGATCATTGATGATCAAAGTATTTTTGATGTTATAAGATCATATTGACAATTTAGACTGTAAAGAAATATAAGATCATGATCTAAATGCTCTTATATTTTTTGCGTTCAGTATGCACCAACTGCTAGGCGGGAGGAGCTGTTTAGTACCGGTTCGTGGCGAACTTTTAGCACCGATTCGTGCCACGAACTGGTACTAATGAGGTTGTGTCAGGTAAGGCTGGGACCCCACGAGCACCTTTAGTACTGGTTGAACCAGTACTACAGTTTCTTAGTAAGCTATTTTTTAGTCCCACCTCGCGAAGAGAGAGGGACTAGGAGCGGTTTATAAGCCCTGAGTGCAGAGACGATGAAGAAGAGGCTCAATGCTCACGTTGCTTAATTGCACGTCGGCATTTCTTTTTTTTAAACTTTGGTTATAACTCCAGACTTTGACCATCAAGTTTTACAGAAAAGAAAAAATAGCAGAAAAAAAAACTATAGCTGAAAAGAAAAAAACTATATAAAATGACCGTGAAATTGAAAATCACTACAAAATGAACTCTGAAAATGTTGAATTTTGGCAAACTAGATGAAAAACTACTTAGAAATAAATAGAAGAAAATAAATATAACAGAAAAGAAAAAACTATACAAAAAACTACGCAGAAATAAATAGAAGAAAATAAAGCAGAAAAGAAAAAAAATATTAAAAAATTGGGGCGCTGCCCTGTGGGCCTGCTAGGCCACGGGCGTGCAATTACAAGCCTTAAAGGCCCAGCAGACTCACAGGGCGGCGCGCAGAATTTAGGCACAAAAGCCTGCTATATAGAGGAGTTCAAAGAGGTAGCCGCGGCTGGGTTTATAAACCAGTGCGACTGCCCTTCGCCCGGCGAGGTGGGACTAAACTTTGGGGTGACAGCGCGAGGCCTTTAGTACCGGTTGGTGACTCCAACCGGTACTAAAGACCACCCTTTAGTACCGGTTGGAGCCACCAACCGGTACTAAAGGCCTGCTCTTCCCGCCTCTTGGCCTGGCCAAAGTTGGCCTTTAGTACCGGTTGGTGGCTCCAACCGGTACTAAAGGCCCATCCTATATATATATATAGCACTTATAAAAATTTCAGTTACATCTCCCCATTTTCGTCTCCAACCTCTCGACATCGCCGCGCGCCGCTCGATCCCGTCGTTGCCGCCCGTCGCCCGTCGTCCGTCGTCGTCGTCGTCGCTGTCCCCGCCGCCGCCCGTCGTCGTCGTCGTCTCGCGCCGCCGTCCGTCGTCGTCGCCGCGGTCCCGTACG
>NC_057813.1:722886386-722889004 GCF_018294505.1 Triticum aestivum
TTTAGTAAATGCTTAGTTGAATTAATAGAAGTAGTTGAACTAATTGAATTAGTAAGTGTTTAATGTTTCGCCTAATTGAACATAGGAAATGTCGTCTGACGATGGAAAAAATTTCGGTATGTGCACATACTGTGAAGACGAGCGCGGCCAGTGCGACAGAAATTTCCTTATTGATGGTAGGCGATTCAGCATCAAGCTGGATGAGACTTTCAAATTCGATACAGTAAGTCACAATGACAAGTCTGTTTTCGTAATTAAGCATGACTTATATATGCTTCATTTGCCTGACTTATAATTTTTAATTTTCACTATTCTACTAGCGCATCCCATGCCATGCAAATTTTTTTGTCTTGGATAAGATAGGTTTTAAAGATATGGAAACTATGGAGGTAAAGAGAGCTTACCTGAAAACTGAGCATGATGGTTATACTTTCAACGTCAAAGTATACAATGCACATACGTACACCTATTGTGAATGCAAAACTTGGCAAGCACTATGCAAGGCTTATGCATTTGAGCTTGGTATGATTATCACCTTTGATATTCGTCCGGAAGATGATATTGAAGGTAATAGAGACATATGGGTCGATGTGCAGACGCCTCCAGTTCTACCATTATGTGAATTCTTCTCAAATATATTTTTGTCTTTGATATTGCTTATTTCAAAAATAACTGACAACTAATTTCTATTGACAGCTTATCTCCATTCAACCAAACATGTCCGGCGCTTGGTATACAGGACCTTCTACTGTCCCGGAGCTGAACTAAACTGCGACGAGATAAGTCATTATGTTTCATGGCTTGAGGATCTTCATACTGTCAAGACAAATTTTTTTCCTGCACTTGGAAATGTTAGTACTCAAAACGTGCGACCAATAGTGATGGTATTGAACTACGGTCACATCTATTTAGGAATGATGGTAAGATATTTACTATTTGTCCTCAGTGCATATTTTGCATACATATTTTTTTGCTAAACTTTCATTGCTAAGTATATTAATTAAGTACTATACGATGTTCTTCAACAGGGACTCCCGATGACAGTTGTGCCTCAGGGGATCGAGACTAAAGGTCAGATGTCAATTGTTAGCTTAAGGCCAAGATATCCTGCATTGCACATGAATGCATTCAAGATTTCTAAAAGCGATGAATGCTTAATAGTGAAAGATTGGAGGAAAATTATTAATGATCGCAGAGAAGTACTAGGGGGCAGCAATGAGAAGCGCAACCCACGATTAGGAGACAGGTTCATCGACATGCTCCAGTATGATCAATCAGGAGAGCTATACATGTTCTATGCTATTTTACCAGAGAGAGAGTAGCTAGCAGGAGTGATTTAGCTAGTTCTTCATGCTGCTCTTAATTAGTACTTGTCCTTTCATGTCCGTGTTCTTCGTTCTGAACTTAAGTGATTTGCTTTGTGGTGTTATATATGAACGCTTATAATATCATGACAATCATGTTGAACTCGATGATTGGTTCTACTAGAAATTCTATTTATTTATATATATATATATATATATATATATATATATATATATATATATATATATATAGACCTGCTAAACTAAGCCTGCGCGCATTATGTCTTAGCGTACGCTCCGGTCGATCGACCCAGCCAGCCAGTACGCGTTAATTAGGCCGAACCATGCGCGCTTCGCCAGTTCCACTTTGCTGTGCGAGAAAAATCAATAGTAACGAATTACGATCTCCCTTGACTTCATCTCGGACAATCAACTGATCGTAATTGACCATCTGAACATAGTAAAAAGGAAGTGCTCCGCCAAACCATTAATTCCTACCATCAGTAATTGGCATGTACGAAGTTACCATCATTCTTATAGGAGCAGTAATCAGGAGGTATATAGTAATGAAGTTACCATCAGGTTTATAGCAGTAGTATTTAGTAAGTAATCCTCCGTTCCGATTTACTCGTCGTGGTTTTAGTTTAATTTAAACTAAAACCACAACGAGTAAATCAGAATGGAGGAAGTACTACGTAGTAACCAAGTTACTATCACTATTGTACACTGTTATACCACCAGTAATTGGCATGTACAAAGCAATAAAGAAGTTATCATCACTATTATAGCAGCCGTAATTAGGAAGTACGTAGTAACAAAGTTACTATCACTTTTATTGTAGTAGTATTTAGGAAGTACGAGTAGTAACGAGTTACTATCATTCTTATAGCAGTAGTAACTGGCCCTTAGGAACTCGTAGCGCAAATAGCGTCACCTATAATTTCCCTTACAATAATATATACTGTAACACAAGCTATTAACGAATTATTGAGCATGTAGTAATTTTTTACTACATAATACCATAGTTTTACTATGTTCACAAGACCATCCATAACTCATTGCAGGGTAAAGAATTTTTCTCCATTACTATCTACTCTATCTCTATTACTACCAACAGTTAGTGTCTTTAGAATCGGGACGTCGTGGACCATGCATGGTAACCAAATTAATCTGTTACTTTTTTCTACACACACATTTACCCTCGACTAATTATTGCGTGGAGTGGCCTACTCCTAGTGCGATCCATCCACCTAATTAGACCGGAGCGCACGGTAAGCCATTCTGCGCGCTCGCTCACAATAGCGCAGCCGTATA
>NC_057813.1:722889391-722893965 GCF_018294505.1 Triticum aestivum
CAATGTGTAGTATCGTAAAATACCAGCAAACGAAAAAGAATTAAAATGAAAACACAAAATTAAATGAAAAAGAAATCATAAAACTAAAAACCCCCAAACCTTATAGTACCGGTTGGTCTTACCAACCGGTACTAAAGGGCTCCAGGCCCCCGGAGCTGGCTCGTGCCACGTGGTTGCCCTTTAGCACCGGTTCATTGCTGAACCGGTACTAAAGGGGGGGGAGCCTTTAGTGACCACACTTTAGTGCCGGTTATGGAACCGGCACTAAAGGGCCTTTACGAACCGGTGCTATTGCCTGGTTCTGCACTAGTGGACCAGGTCGGGCTTATCGCTTGCCCCTTGGGATCGTCGGGCGGCGCGAGGAGAGAGTCGCCGTGAAAACAGCTACCGCTCCGGTTATGACACGTCAAAAACCGAGCACTAATCAGGTCTCCTAATTCAATAACCAATTAAGCTTCGCATCAATGCATATATTTCATAAATAAGAATAAAAATAATGTAGAAGGATGGTTTTTTAAGCGCTTAGCAGGCTAAATGACTCCATACTTAGTGCTATTGCAGGAAATAGCATACCATTAGTGCCATTTTCAATTTAGCGTTAAAAGTGCATAGCTTTAAAAGGAGAGCTCTCGAAGGCTACAACGGGGCTATAGCGGAGGCTTTTTAAAACGTGGATATCATCATTTTGCCAAAGCAGGTAAAGTTGCTCTGACTTGGTTCGGCCCAGAGCCAAGGGTGGTGGTCAACGACCCTAGACTGTTCCGTGAAATCCCATCGAACAAGCGGGGCCACTTTGGGAAGCAGAAGTCCATGTTTCGGATCGAGCGGCTGATGGCCAATGGGCTGACAGCCCACCCAGGCGACAAGTGGGCCGCCCACCGGAGGATCATCAACCATGCGTTCCATCTTGACAAGCTCAAGGTGTCAGTCATGTCACCCCCCCTACTCATCAACCCACATTTGATGTCAAAAAATAATCATCAGCCCACGCGCATGGTTTTCCACTTCTAGCGAGCTCAAGGCTAATGGAGATTGGGTTTTGCAGAGGATGTCACTAGCTTTTGCAGCGTGTTCTAGTGAATTGGTGTGAAGATGGGGAGACTCTCTGGAGCTGGGTGATGCGCGGGAGATAGATGTCTGGCCAGAGTTCTAGAACCTCACCGGCGACGTCATCTCCCGAGTGGCGTTCGGGAGCAGCTTCAGCAAAGGGAGAAGGATATTCAGGCTGCAATCGGAGCAGGCACAGAGTGTTGTCAAGATCGCAAACGTAATGTACGTTCCAGGTTACAGGTGAGCTCATACTTCCAGATAATCAATCATACATATCTGTACGACTATTTGTGTTGTTTGTTACTCCATGTGCAAAGAATTAGATATCCACTCAGCCGCACAGAATGTAGAAGATACATGCCTAAATGAATCAAAAAATATAGTGGCGTGCGATTTGATATAATGTTCCTATGCAGATTCCTGCCAACAAAGCTCAATAGGAGGATGAAGGCAAATGCCTATGAGGTCGAAGCGCTTCTCAAAGACATAATCACCAAGAGGGAGAGGGCGATGACGGACGGCCATGCCAACAACGACGATCTATAGGTGTGATGATGAAGGCCAACATAAATATAAGCCAAGTAGCCGGAAGCTCCAAGCCAACGATGACCTCCGAGGACATAGTAGGGGAGCTGAAGCTCCTCTATTTTGCGGGCATGGAGACAACCGCGGTGCTGCTCACATGGGCAATGGTCTTGCTAAGCATGCATCACGAGTGGCAGGACCGTGCCAGGAAGGAGTTTCTGCATGTCTTTGTAAAGAACCAAACGGATTCTGAGGGCATTGTAGAAGTGCATGCTCTAGCCAATGCAACCAAAAGACCGATCTGATGGAAGAGACTAGGCAGCACATTATACGTCAACACTCCCCCTCACGTGTGGCTCCCTCAGGCCTAAACGTGGACCAAAAGTGGGCTACAATTTTAATTGCGCCAGCCGGGTCTTGAACTCAAGACCTCTTGGCTCTGATACCATATAGAAGTGCATGCTCTAGCCAATGCAACCAAAAGACCGATCTGATGGAAGAGACTAGGCAGCACATTATACGTCAACAGGCATAAACCAGCTGAAAGTCGTGAGTACATTACAAGAGAGTAGGTGATGCAATGTCTCATCGAGTTGCTACTCTGATTATGTCCATCTTCTTTGTCGGTGCTGCAGGTGACAATGATACTGCATGAGGTTCTTAGATTGTACCCACCGATTTCCACTACATGGTCGGGAAGCGTATAAAGAGTCGAAGCAGGGAGGTGTCACATATCCAGCCGGGGTAACATTTGCGCTGCCAACTGTGTGCATTCACCACGATCCAGATGTGTGGGGAGAAGATGTCGATGAATTTAGGCCAGAGAGGTTTGCGGAGGGTATCGCTGGCGCATCCAAAAACTCGTCGGCGTTCTTTCTGTTCGGCTGGGGACCACGGATTTGCGTCGGGCAAAACTTTGCATTGCTGGAGGCCAAGATGGGATTGAGTGTGATCCTACAACATTTTATCTTTGAGCTCTCGCCATCTTACACTCATGCGCGGATGCGCCTTACCCGGTCTCCAGTCTACAGCCCCAGCACGATTCACAGATTAAGCTCATGAAACTCTAAGAATTAGCATCCGAACTAAAGAGAACCATGGATGGTGATCATCCTGGGGGAGATGTAACCAAATAAGATCATGTATAATGCACCCTGATGTTTATATCGAACGCGACATGATGCACATATCTTGTAATATTTTTTTGATGAAGTGGTGGTTGGATTCGTGGGCAACGCCCAGGATTTTCAAGGACCAACTTTCTGCCCACGCAATTCGATGAAGCCATGGCGATCTCCTTAGGACCAAGTGGTGGATAGCCAGCCGGCTGGGACGGGGGACGAAAGCTGGGGCATGCCGCGTGTGGTCTGTGGTGTGTGGGCCAGCTGAGGGCAAGCACGTACCTGCGTACCAATGGCGGGTGTCGTCCCTCTTTCTGGCATGCCGTGCCAATGCAATATGCATGTGCGGCAGCGGTTATGATCTTGTCTTTCGGCTTTCTGCTAGCTTGACAGGCGGGGCAAAAGATTTGCTGATTTTTTTGCGTTCCTGTGGTGAATTGAACGGTCAACTAAAAGCTGCCCGTCCGATCAGCAATGCTCATTCAACAATGAATTCACAGTGAACGAATAGGATTTGCGCGAGTTTTGTTCTTAAGGATTGTTTTGGGAGGAGGGGTGTACCAATAGGATTTTTTACACTAAAAAAATCTCTTTTTGAGTCGGAGGCGAGAGGTGCTAGCAAACGAGGGTCCATGAGGTTCAAATTCAGGAATCATCGTACACACTGCTAACATAGCACATTTTAAGTGCCCTTAGCTTTCTCGAAACTATGAAATTGATTTTCTTTCCGTTATATATTTGTGACAATCATACACTCTAGATAAGTTACTAAGATATTTATTAGACAACGTACACTAAGTTGGATCTCGACACACGCAAGTAGACTAATACATCCAGTGATAAGTATTAATCCGTAGAAGAATGGGATTTATCCTTGTTGTTTATTTTGACCCAAACGAGATTCAATAAAATTAGTGCTTTTTGTAATAAAATTAAGAAAAAAATAATTAACAAATGTCACATAATATTTTTATGATTTACCGCAAATTTTATAGCAATGTTAAATATTAGAACTGTATAGGGAATATTGTATGTGATATTTAGCTACACCTCAATGTGAATTATGCTAAGTACAATAAAGAATATATGCATTAATGTTTTATGTTGACAAAAATAAGTTATAAAGAAGTAAAAAAGTTTATTATAAATCCAAACAATTTATACTTTAAAAATTTTGAATGTCGTCATATAAAAAGACGTCCACACGCTAACATAATGTCACAGTCATCAGGCTAATGTTATTAGTTTTATCCTCGAGCAACATTGTTAACATATTAGGAAATGATTTATTTGTAAGCACACATGCAATCAATGAAACAGTAATTTGTTTTAGTCAAAAACTCGTTCGCTAACCTATTAAAAGAAAATTATTGATCTAATACACTAGATCTACAATTTCAATAATTATGTTTGGTTTTAGTTTAAAATGAATCTCTAAATTGTTAATTATTGTGAACAGTTATTTAATGAATAAACTTAGTATTTATTTGGGCCGACTACATGTCTTTAATTATACTACACATAATCAAAACATATAGTGAGTAATCGTACTATACATATTACAAATCAGCACTAGTGCAGAACCGGGCAATATCACCGGTTCGTAAGGCCCTGTAGTGCCGGTTACATAACCGGCACTAAATTGTGGTCACTAAAGCCCCCCCCCCCCCCTTTAGTACCGGTTCAGCACGAACCGGTGCTAAAGGGCAACCACGTGGCACGAGCCAGCTCCGGAGGCCTGGAGCCCTTTAGTACCGGTTGGTAAGACCAACCGGTACTATAAGGTTTGGGGTTTTTTTAGTTTTATGATTTCTTTTTCATTTAATTTTGTGTTTCCATTTTAATTCTTTTTCGTTTGCTGGTATTTTACGTTACTAC